>NC_088800.1:47857668-47980168 GCF_011386835.1 Chrysemys picta bellii
ATGAAGATGTTGAACAAAACCGGCCCCAGGACCAACCCCTGGGGCACTGCTGCCAACTAGACATCGAGCTGTTGATCACTACCCATTGAGACCGACTATCTAGCCAGCTTTCTATCCACCTTATAGTCCATTCATCCAATCCATACTACTTTAACTTGCTGGCAAGAATATTGCAGGAGATTGTATCAAAAGCTTTGCTAAAGTCAAGGTATATCACGTCCACCACTTTCCCCACATCCTACTTGGACCTGCTTGGTCTAATCCTCTCCAGATCTCCATCAGTGCAGGCTTATTCCCTACAGCACATTCTCTAATTCAGTTTCCCAAATAATGGAGCACTCTTTTGATATGTCAGGCAGGTGCATGTGCATCCCTCCGGGGTGAGTGTAAACTATTCCCATTCAGATCCGGAGGATCTAATGGATAGAGCACGGAACTGGGACTCCAGGTATCATGGTAGGTGTACCAGATTCTTGAGGATGATGGGACCTTACCCATCATAAGTGATGGGGCTTCAGCCACTCCTCAGGGAGACCATTCCACAGCTCAGCGGACTTCATCATGTTACCAGTTTGCAATAAAGTCCCGGGGGGCAGCAGGAACTGTGTGTATTTGTTTGTACAGTGCCTTGTACAATAGGCACTCATCCCTGTTTGGGGTGCTGACATTCTACTGGTCTAGAAATAAGGAACAATGATACCAAATGCACAGTTTTCTTTTCCTGATGTAATCTCATTAACCCTCGTTATTCTGGGATAGCTATTCTGGTCAATTACCCTATGTAGACAAACCCTAACTGATGAGCATGTAGGAAGGAGGAAGCACAGCAGATTAATGGTTTTGTTGAGAGGAAGGATGGCCTTGAAGTTAACAGACTGGACTAGGACTCAGGAGAGCTGAGTTAAATTCCTAGCTCTACCACAAACTCCCTGAGAGACCGCAGGCAAGTCACTTAGCCTCTCTGTGCCTCAGTTCCTCATCTGTACAATTGGGATAACAACACTTCCTTTGTACATCTTGTCTGTTTATATTGAAAGCTCTTTTTGGCAGTCTTTTTCCCCCCTGTGTTTGTACAGCACCTAGCACAATGGGACCCTGACTGTAGTTCTAATATGGATGGTGATACACAAATGTTTTCCTACTTGTACTGGAAGAAATTCATAGATCTTCTTGGCCACTTTTTTAAAAGTAGCTTTCTGTTCTCCACCTTCTGCAATGAGAGCTGACATTCAGTAGCTCAGCTTTTTGACTTACCCAACTATCCCCTGTGATCTGATGATAATTGGGAAGCTCAGGTCAGTTTTTTTTATCTGCATGCCTGATCCGGTGCTTGCTTTGTCCCTTAGGCAGCACAAAGCTGTGGCTGGATGGGGAGAGGATGATGAAAAGGTGGGGGTTGGGAGGAAGAGGTTTTTTAATTGTCACACATTTTGCTGATAACCCTGTGCTCACCGACCATGGGATGGTGTTCCAAGAAGGAGTGCTAGGCAGAGACGGGCTCCACCTAACGAAGAGAGGGAAGAGCATCTTCGCCAGCAGGCTGGCTAACCTAGTGAGGAGGGCTTTAAACTAGGTTCACCGGGGGAAGGAGACCAAAGCCCTGAGGTAAGTGGGGAAATGGGATCCTGGGAGGAAGCACAAGCAGGAGAGCGCAAGAGGGGAGGACTCCTGTCTCATGCTGAGAAAGAGGGACGATGAGTTATCTTAAGTGCCTATACACAAATGCAAGAAGCCTGGGAAACAAGCAGGGAGAACTGGAAGTCCTGGCACAGTCAGGGAACTATGATGTGATTGGAATAACAGAGACTTGGTGGGATAACTCACATGACTGGAGTACTGTCATGGATGGATATAAACTGTTCAGGAAGGACAGGCAGCGCAGAAAAGGTGGGGGAGTTGCGTTGTATGTAAGAGAGGAGTATGACTGCTCAGAGCTCCGGTATGAAACTGCAGAAAAACCTGAGAGTCTCTGGATAAAGTTGAGAAGTGTGAGCAACAAGGGTGATGTCGTGGTTGGAGTCTGCTATAGACCACCAGACCAGGGGGATGAGGTGGACGAGGCTTTTTTCTGGCAACTAGCAGAAGTTGCTAGATCGCAGGCCCTGGTTCTCATGGGAGACTTTAATCACCCTGATATCTGCTGGGAGAGCAATACAGCGGTGCACAGGCAATCCAGGAAATTTTTGGATAGTGTAGGGGACAATTTCCTGGTGCAAGTGCTGGAGGAACCAACTAGGGGCAAAGCTTTTCTTGACCTGCTACTCACAAACAGAGAAGAATTAGTAGGGGAAGCAAAAGTGGATGGGAACCTGGGAGGCAGTGACCATGAGATGGTCGAGTTCAGGATCCTGACACAGGGAAGAAAGGAGAGCAGCAGAATACGGACCCTGGACTTCAGAAAAGCAGACTTTGACTCCCTCAGGGAACAGATGGGCAGGATCCCCTGGGAGAATAACATGAAGGGCAAAGGGGTCCAGGAGAGCTGGCTGTATTTTAAAGAATCCTTATTGAGGTTGCAGGAACAAACGATCCCGATGTGTAGAAAGAATAGTAAATATGGCAGGCGACCAGCTTGGCTAAACAGTGAAATCCTTGCTGATCTTAAACGCAAGAAAGAAGCTTACAAGAAGTGGAAGATTGGACAATTGACCAGGGAGGAGTATAAAAATATTGCTCAGGCGTGCAGGAGTGAAATCAGGAAGGCCAAATCACACTTGGAGTTGCAGTTAGCAAGAGATGTTAAGAGTAACAAGAAGGGTTTCTTCAGGTATGTTAGCAACAAGAAGAAAATCAAGGAAAGTGTGGGCCCCTTACTGAATGAGGGAGGCAACCTAGTGACCGAGGATGTGGAAAAAGCTAATGTACTCAATGATTTTTTTGCCTCTGTCTTCACGAACAAGGTCAGCTCCCAGACTGCTGCACTGGGCAGTACAGCATGGGGAGAAGGTGACCAACCCTCTGTGGAGAAAGAAGTGGTTCGGGACTATTTAGAAAAACTGGACGTGCACAAGTCCATGGGGCCGGATGCGCTGCATCCGAGGGTGCTAAAGGAGTTGGCGGGTGAGATTGCAGAGCCATTAGCCATTATTTTTGAAAACTCATAGCGATCGGGGGAGGTCCCAGATGACTGGAAAAAGGCTAATGTAGTGCCCATCTTTAAAAAAGGGAAGGAGGAGGATCCGGGGAACTACAGGCCAGTCAGCCTCACCTCAGTCCCTGGAAAAATCATGGAGCAGGTCCTCAAGGAATCAATTATGAAACATTTAGAGGAGAGGAAAGTGATCAGGAACAGTCAGCATGGATTCACGAAGGGGAAGTCGTGCCTGACTAACCTAATTGCCTTCTATGATGAGATAACTGGCTCTGTGGATGAGGGGAAAGCAGTGGATGTGTTATTCCTTGACTTTAGCAAAGCTTTTGATACGGTCTCCCACAGTATTCTTGCCGCCAAGTTAAAGAAGTATGGGCTGGATGAATGGACTGTAAGGTGGATAGAAAGCTGGCTAGATTGTCGGGCTCAACGGGTAGTGATCAATGGCTCCATGTCTAGTTGGCAGCCGGTTTCAAGCGGAGTGCCCCAAGGGTCGGTCCTGGGGCCGGTTTTGTTTAATATCTTTATTAATGATCTGGAGGATGGTGTGGACTGCACTCTCAGCAAGTTTGCAGATGACACTAAACTAGGAGGCGTGGTAGATACACTAGAGGGTAGGGATCGGATACAGAGGGACCTAGACAAATTAGAAGATTGGGCCGAAAAAAACCTGATGAGGTTCAACAAGGACAAGTGCAGAGTCCTGCACTTAGGACGGAAGAATCCCATGCACTGCTACAGACTAGGGACCGAATGGCTAGGTAGCAGTTCTGCAGAAAAGGACCTAGGGGTCACAGTGGATGAGAAGCTGGATATGAGTCAACAGTGTGCTCTTGTTGCCAAGAAGGCTAACTGCATTTTGGGCTGTATAAGTAGGGGCATTGCCAGCAGATCGAGGGACGTGATCGTTCCCCTTTATTCGACATTGGTGAGGCCTCATCTGGAATACTGTGTCCAGTTTTGGGCCCCACACTACAAGAAGGATGTGGAAAAATTGGAAAGAGTCCAGCGGAGGGCAACAAAAATGATTAGGGGTCTGGAGCACATGACTTATGAGGAGAGGCTGAGGGAACTGGGATTGTTTAGTCTCCAGAAGAGAAGAATGAGGGGGGATTTGATAGCAGCCTTCAACTACCTGAAGGGGGGTTCCAAAGAGGATGGAGCTCGGCTGTTCTCAGTGGTGGCAGACGACAGAACAAGGAGCAATGGTCTCAAGTTGCAGTGGGGGAGGTCCAGGTTGGACATCAGGAAAAACTATTTCACTAGGAGGGTGGTGAAACACTGGAATGCGTTACCTAGGGAGGTGGTGGAGTCTCCTTCCTTGGAGGTTTTTAAGGCCCGGCTTGACAAAGCCCTGGCTGTGATGATTTAGCTGGGAATTGGTCCTGCTTTGAGTAGGGGGTTGGACTAGATGACCTCTTGAGGTCCCTTCCAACTCTGATATTCTATGATTCTATGATTCTATCCCCAGCTGCCAGCCCAAATCCAGCATCTCCTGTGAAGTGAGACACTGGAGAGAGAGACAAAGGGGACAAGTGGAGTGTAGGACCCCCTCATTAAAGAGTTTAGAGCTGAGGACACATGTCAGAGGGGATTTGTTTGGAAAAGCCTTCGGAGTGGAGGAAGGGGGTAAGTGCTGGTCTAGGGAACTCAGTTTAACTCATTGTGGTGGAAAGGAGTCACATTGCTAAGGTAATGCTTTTAACTATTCCAAAGCTGGTGTCACCTGCAGTTTAGTTTCACCTCTGGAACCATGGGACTGAAATACAATTCCTTGCTGAAATTAGCTTCTCTGCCATTGAGGATGCATTTGTACATGGGTTAGTTATTGTAGGCTTGCTCATGAGCACTGGACTAGGAAGACTTATTGTAGGTGGTTTTCAGACAAAGCTGTATATAGTGATTTGTAATGATCCATCTTACGGTTTTATGCTGTTGTCCCTCACCATAGTATCTGAGCACCTTCCACACACAGGGAAGGTGTTGGGAAGGGTGTTCATGAACATACAGGTGTGCATACTAGGCTAAGCTGTGAACAAAGTGGCAAATGCTTGCTTGTTATTGTTGTGCTGCTCAGAACTGCCTGGCTGTGCCTGTTGTTTTGTTGTTGCAAGGTGACTTATGAATAAAGCCACACACACTGATTTGTTATTGTAGGGTTGCTCATGAGCTCTGGGCTCGCCATGCTGATTTGTTGTTGTAGCTCCTGTGCCGTTGCACTGCATATTTTTATGGAAATATGCTAATGAATGAGAATATAATGTAACTGGAATATGCTTTATGCAAAAGGTCTCTTGTAAGGTATCATTACAAAGCTTATAATCTACTAAGTGTGTTCATCCTATTTGTATGAATGTATCGTTCTTGTATCTGAAGCTAGAAATATGAAGTATTACTCTGAGGTCCTATTGTAACTATGCAAAGTGTGGGCCATTAATGGTGGCTTGGAATCTTGATGGCTCCCAGTAACCAGAACAATCGGTTGTAAATGGCTCTGTTTACTTGTAAGCCTTCCTGTGTTCATATGAGTCAGGCCAGAAAGAACGGAGGTTTGGGGTCACACAGGACATGGGACCATGTTACCTGGTACTGGAATCCATCTTAAACCTTTTCCATTTAGAAGGAGGGGTGGGGACCCAGAGAGACAAAGGATTCTCGCCTTGTGCCAAAGCTATAGAAGGGGATGGAACAGAATAAAGGGGGTGGCAGTCATGAGAAAACCCCTAGTTACCACCTGAGCTGGAACTAACAAGAGCTGTACCAGGAGAAAGGATTGGGCCCAGACTAAGAAGGAGTCTAGTCTGTGATAGAAGCTTATTGAAATATCTCTGAGGGTGAGATTAACATGTATTCAATTTCTTAATGTATTATGCAAGTCTAAGCCTGTCTTGTTTTATTTTGCCTGGTAACTTACTTTGTTCAGTCTGTTATTACTTGAAACCACTTAAATCCTACTTTTTATACTTAATAAAATCACTTTTGTTTATTAACCCAGAGTAAGTGGGGGAGCAAACAGCTGTGCATATCTCTCTATCCGTGATATAGAGGGCAGACAAATTATGAGTTTACCCTGTATAAGCTTTATACAGACTAAAATGGATTTCTTGGGGTTTGAATTCCACTGGGAGCTGGATGCTGGAGATAACCAAAACTGCTCAGCAGGTTTCCTAAAGTCTGCAGCTTTAGGGGCGTGGTTCGGACCCTGGGTCCGTGTTGCAGCAGAGTAGCATGTCTGTCTCAACAAAACAGGATTCTGGAGTCCCAAACTGGCAGGGAAAATGGGTTCAAGGGTAGTTTCAGCACGTCAGGTGACAGTCTTAAGGGGGTCTCTGTGATCGAACCCATCACAGCTCCTCCTGTGATACCTTGACTCCAAGCAGCAATTCCTGTCTCTCCCTGGGGATCATCTACAGTATGACTGCCTTTCCAAAGCTGGCCCTGTCATTGATCTCTAGTCTCTGTGAGAGTAAACAGGAAATGCATCTCTCCTCCAACTGTTGGCCAGACATCAGAGCGGGCTTAATCTATTAGCAGAATCTGGAGACTGGAAAAATGAGGGATGCAATTCAGCAGGACAACTGGAGCAAGCAGCAGTGGAGATGATCGGTGGTGGGTATTCGTTCCTTACTGACTCTGGCTAGATCCTCTGAGGTGCACTGAATTTTTCAGTGCTATTGAAGAAGCCCTGCTAGTCACTTTCAGAGATAAAATTGTCTACTCTAGCATACAAGGTGTATGTCCTCATGATGGATAATCCTTCTGGGAGCTGCCGTGATCTCAGATTCCCATCCAATATGTTAATATACTGAATGCTTTGCTTCTGGTTGTGTTTGGCTAGACAGTGACTCTAGCATCTTGAAAAGCCAGGTGTCCTCCTTCTTCTGGTTGTCCTGTTCGGTGTTTTTCCTCCAGCACAAGGTGGGTGAGGTAATATCTTTTATTGGACCAACTTCTGTTGGTGAGGGAGACAAGGTTTCGAGCTTACACAGCGGTCTTCCTCAGATCTTCTTCCTCCAGCAGGCAGAAGCAGGCCGGGATGAAGAATGGAGGTAGACAGAAATCCCCAGGCCTTCTTGACTTGCAAATGAAGGCAGTCAGGCTTTCATTAACACTTCATCTGGTTGTGTTCCCATGCACTGGTCCCCATGGCCTGGGAGCATGCCCCTCCTTTAAATCAAAGTGCTGAAGGCTCTTTTGTGTGCCTATGTGAATTGCACTTGTGCTGCCACCTAGCCTTGTGTGAAGGGTGTTACGGAGGTCAGTGGATGTGGAAGCAGGAAGGTTTTATCTATAATGGAAGAGCTTCATGAGATACCAATTCTGTGATGGTGCCAGGGAACCTCAGCAATAAAGTATTATTTCAACATGCTTCAGAGCAATGCATGCAATTGATACAAGGGATCAGGAAGCTGGCCCTTCTCCATAAAGGGCTCCAGAGAACTCCTGGAGGGACACTGGAATCCATCTTGTCCATCCTTCTGGGTGAGATGAGAATGTTCTTTTTTCCCTTTTATCCTTCTTGTTGTGGTAGGCTATTATATTTAATGGCCATTCTGGGATGGGCTGTTGGGTTTTCTTTTCTCTGAGGCTTTATTCACTAGGCTGTGTCACCTTTCGTTTGAAGATATGTGCAACACTAGGTTAGGCCAGGAGGTGAAGTAGTACATAGGCTAAAGCTAGACACCATATTTAAATGTAATTGCCCAAATCTGAAAACTCTGGCCCCCATGGAACTTTAGGGGGATCTGGGGTTAGCAGAGTGTAATTTAGCCAGAACACCAGGATGAACACCTCAATCTTAGGTCTCGGCTGAGGCAGGACAGTGTAGTCAGCACTATGCAGGGGCACTGGATCACTACTAGCATCAGAAAGAAGATAGTAAGTTAGAAAATCTCTCTGTGGGTCTCCTATGCAAAGCCTAGCCAGGCCTGATCCTGTTTAGCTTGTGTTGTGATCACGGCGCAAGGTGATATGGCTGCAGACAGACCCGGTGGACTGCTCTTTTCTCGCACCTACTATCCTGTGTTTTTCTACCTCTATAGATGTGTCTGCTGTCACCCACTCCATGCAAAACAGCTCAGCGCTGAAGCGGGGCAGATTCTGACCTGGCTCATGCCTTGAAGGAAGAATAATGTCAGGCCTTGAGCCTGTGACTATTGTGGTCCACAGGAATTGGAGAAGCTGGTAGCCATGGCTACTGGCATATGTAGTTCTGGCTAGTGCTGTGCAAGTCTCCAGTCCTGTCTCCTGCACAAGTGGGGATGCATTTCACGTCAGCTGAAGACTGAGCTTAAAACACATAGAGCCCATGACATGCTGACCATTAACCCATTGTGTGGGTTTTTATTGAGGTTTTTATTCCACCTTTGTTGTGGAATAAGCCTTAGAGCTGAATATCAGCGACTGCTTGGAGAGGGCTTTAGTGCATGGCTAAATCACAGAGGGAATGCGCTGGGGCTGCCAGGTCTGTGTTCAGAGGGAACGGAAAGCTTTAGCATGATCGCTTGTGTGTGGTGGAATTAAGTCAGGGACCCCCAGTGTAAAGAACTCTGAATCTCTGTCTTATCACATCATCTGGTGTGAGTTAATGAGTGGTGGAGGGGAGGGGAATGCAATCTTGTTCTTCTCTTTCCCTCGCATTAATCCAGGATCCCAATTCCTTTGGAGTCTTGTAAATTGTAAAATTCTGGGTCTGACTAGGGGGCATGTCAGAGGAGGGGACGAAGGAGGGAGGCATGAAGAGAAGTTAAGGGGGGAAGCTTGGTCAAGGTTGACACACATCAGAGGAAAAAGCAACAGAGGGTCCTGTGGCACCTTTAAGACTAACAGAAGTATTGGGAGCATAAGCTTTCGTGGGTAAGAACCTCACTTCTTCAGATGCAAGAAGTGAGGTTCTTACCCACGAAAGCTTATGCTCCCAATACTTCTGTTAGTCTTAAAGGTGCCACAGGACCCTCTGTTGCTTTTTACAGATTCAGACTAACATGGCTACCCCTCTGATACTTGACTCAGCAGAGGCTAATTCATTTAGCATAGGAGGAGATAGCAATGGGGAAAGCTGAGATGAGGAAGGTCCTTGTCAGTTCACTGAGGAATTGGCAGTAGAATTGACTGGATCAACCATTTGGGGGCCTAATTTCCACAGCTACACGAGCCTGTTCTCAGCCTTCCCCCCGCCAGTCACATGTGAGCTGCTGGGATGGGAGAATTTTAAGAGAAGTTGTCATTGTATATTTAATAAGACTGGAGTGTGTGTGTGTTTGGGCTGTTTGAGGCCGTCACACATCTCCTGCCTTCTGTTGTGAGACACGAGGCTGACAGTATTGTACCTTTTGCTAACCTCAGCCCTGGTCTACACTACGAGTTTAGGTCGAATTTAGCAGCATTAGATCGATTTAACCCTGCACCCGTTCACGCGACGAAGCCATTTTTGTCGACTTAAAGGGGTCTTAAAATCGATTTCCGTACTCCTCCCCGATGAGGGGATTAGCGCTGAAATCGACCCTATTGGGTCAAATTTGGCGTACTGTGGACGCAATTTGATGGTATTGGCCTCCGGGAGCTATCCCAGAGTGCTCCATTGTGACTGCTCTGGACAGCACTCTCAACTCCGATCCACTGGCCAGGTAGACAGGAAAAGCCCCACCAACTTTTGAATTTCATTTGCTGTTTGGCCAGCGTAGCGAGCTGATCAGCACAGGTGACCATGGAGTCCCAGAATCACAAAAGAGCTCCAGCATGGACCGAAAGGGAGGTACTGCATCTGATCGCTGTATGGGGAGATGAATCCGTGCTATCCAAACTCCATTACAAAAGATGAAATGCCGGAATATTTGAAAAAATCTCCAAGGGCATGAAGGACAGAGGTTATAACAGGGACCCGCAGCAGTGCTGCGTGAAGCCTACCAAAGAACCAGAAAGGCAAACGGCAGCTCCATGTTAGAGCCCCAGACATGCTGCTTCTATGATGAGCTGCATGCCATTCTAGGGGGTGCCCCTACAACTACCCCACCCCTGTGCTTCCCTCCTCCCCCACCCCTCCCAGGCTACGTTGGCAGTTATCCCCCCATTTGTGTGACGAATTAATAAAGAATGTATGAATTTGAAACAACAATGACTTTATTGCCTCTGCAAGCGGAGATCAAAGGGGAGAGGGGAGGGCGGTTGGCTTACAGGGAAGTAGAGTGAACCAAGGGGGCGGGTTTTCATCAAGGAGAAACAAACAGAACTTTCACACGGTAGCCTGGCCAGTCATGAAACTGGTTTTCAAAGCTTCTCTGATGCACAGCGTGCTCTGCTGTGCTCTTCTAACCGCCCTGGTGTCTGGCTGCGCGTAATCAGCGGCCAGGCGATTTGCCTCAACCTCCCACCCTGCCATAAACATCTCCCCCTTACTCTCACAGATATTGTGGATATCACAGCAAGCAGTAATAGCTATGGGAATATTGGTTTCACTGAGGTCTAACCGAGTCAGTAAACTGTGCCAGCGAGCTTTTAAACGTCCAAAGGCACATTCTGCCACCATTATGCACTTGCTCAGCCTATAGTTGAACTGCTCCTTACTATTGTCCAGGCTTCATGAGCCATGGGAGCAAGGGATAGGCTAGGGTAGGTATGACCGCGCGGTGTGGCCGACCGGGAGAGCAGCCTGAGGCAGAAGCCTCCAGCTGGCATGATATTCCAGGCAGGACTGAATCTCCATTAGACGAAACTTAAAGAAGAGAATGACCTGGAGTCATTCCCATTTTTGTCCAGGTGCTCCTGACCGACCTCACTGAGGCCGGCCAAGAGCACTCCATGTCTGCCCAGGCGCCCCCGACCAACCTAACTGAGGTCGGCCAGGAGCACTCACGGGACGACGACAACGGCTAGCAGTCGTATTGCACCATCTGCCGTCCGCAAGGCAAGGTAAGGGGATGCTGCTGTGTAGCACTGCAGTACCGCATCTACCAGCAGCACCCAGGAGACATACGGTGACAGTGAGCTGAGCAGGCTCCATGCTTGCCGTGGTATGTCGTCTGCACAGGTAACCCAGGAAAAAGGCGAGAAACGATTTTTTGCCGTTGCTTTCACGGGGAGAGGGAGGCCTGGCGACATGTACCCAGAACCGCCCGCGACAATGTTTTTGCCCCATCAGGCATTGAGAGCTCAACCCAGAATTCCAATGGGCGGTGGAGACTGCAGGAACTGTGGGATAGCTACCACAGTGCAACGCTCCGAAAGTCGACGCTAGCCTCGGTACTGTGGACGCACACCGCCGACTTAATGCGCCTAGTGGGGACACACACAATCGACTGTATCAAATCGATTTCTAAAAAATCGACTTCTATTAAATCGACCTAATTTCATAGTGTAGACATACCCTCGGTGAAAAGTGCAAGTAGCTGGAGAGACTGATTGCTTCTGGGGTGCTGTCATGTCTTTACTGTCACCGTGAGCCTGTTTGACGTGCCCCATATTGGAACCAGACTCCTGATGGCCTGCTGATCATGGAGTTGTAACCAGTTCAGGCTGCTTGGGGTCTAATCAGCATTATGGTTCCAACCAGTTTAAATGAACCAGTTTTAAAGCAGGTTAGGATATTGTGTAGACAAGTCCTGCCTGTTTGTTGTGATGGCAACCGAGGCTGAGCCCTACCTGGGGTGCTTTCACATTGCTGTCACACAGCTCAGAACCCTCACTGGCCAATCGCATTCTTGCACCTGTACTGCACACCATGGCTGTAACCATGGTGCCACCGGTAGGGCTGAGAACACTTATTACCTAGGCCCATCAGCATCCTTGGCATAGCAAAGAGTCTGTGCTCAAGGACGCTGGAGTACAGGCTCATTGCCATGGGGATGTGTGGAGGGTGTCACCTCCTCAACTCATTCCCGCCCCAACCAGACTCTCAGCACTGAGCAGAGTGGTTGGGTTTTTTGTTTAGACCCTGCACTTCCAGCCTCCCACCAGCAGAGGAGTAGAGCTCCTGCCTTCTCCTGTGCTGCCCCCTGCTGGCCGCCTGCCCCTTGCCTCCCTCTGACCAGCTCCCTGCACAGAGGTAGCAGGGGAGTTCCAGGGGGAGAGGAGGTACCTAGAGCGCAATCCTCTGTCTGAAGCCAAACATGGGAAAAGCTTCCAAGGTAGAGTATTGCCAGCCCATCATGCATCAAATTCACGATCCGGGCTGAAGTGATCACAGGATTTTTCGAATAATGGTAATACGTTGCATGGAGGGAGAGGGGGCTGGTTGCCTTCTGAGTTTTGTGTCTTTAGTGGGAGGCCGCCTGCCCCAAATTGTGTGTGCTTCAACCTTCAATGCATCCCCAGAGATGCAGGCCCTCCCCAGCTGCTCGAAGGGGACCCTGGTTAATCTCCCCTGGGGTGGGAGTGCTGCCAGTGTATGCCTGCAGTGCCCCCAACTCCATTGCTGCCCTGTCCCCCTCCCCTCCCTGCTTCTCTACCCCCCACCCAGTCTCCTACTCTTTAATTCACCTGCCACCCCATATGTTCCCTCTTTCCTCTTCACAGTCTCCTAGCCATTCCATCTCCCTCTTTCCTCCATTCCCTAACCCTTTAGTCTCCTTCCTGTACCCCAAACTCCCTACCCTCTTATTCTACCTTCTGAACCGCACATTCCTCTGTCCACACCTCAGCCTCCCTCCTGCCCCCTGCTAATTAGCCCCCCCTGTTGGCAATTTCAGCAGAGAAGCTAAGTACTGACCGGTCCATGCAAACTTTGATTTTTGCTGCTATGCTGGGCTGTTCCTCCTGGCCTGGCCTGCGGCATGATGGCAGGGCATTGTTGGGGAAGCTGTGGGCTCACAACTCAGTTACTTCTCCTGGGTTGTGAACTCTTCTTCCTCTGCATGTATTACTCCTGCTAGTTTCCATGGGAGTTGCATGTGAATAGGGAGAGGAGATGAGACATCTCTGAATTTACTCTTGCTCTGGGACTGAGCCTCTTGGCCCGAGCACTGGACACCTTGGCACCCATGGGAAAGACTTGTCTCTCCAAGTAGTCTGAGAAATATGCAAGCACAGCTCGTTTGTTGAGGGCACACACCTGAGCCTTTAGAACAGAACTGGAGATGTGGGTCAGCGGGAGGTGGAAGGTGAATTTGCACTGGGTAAGAACAAATGCTGAAGTTCTTTCTGCTTGCACCTGGCAGGTATTAGAGGCACCCTCTGGAATGGATGAGGCCGTGCAAACTTCAGAAACCAATCATTGGCACCTGGCACACTCTGGGAAGGAATCCATCTCTGTCACTCTGCACGGTGCCAGCAACCTGCCAGCCACCCAGAAGGGCAACGTGCCATGGCCCTATGTCACTGTGTGAGTACCTGGAAATTTTACTTCTGGGCTTGAGATGCTGCTTCTTGGCTTTGGTTATAAGATCTGCTCTTTCAGCAAATGGAACAGGCAAGGAGTTGAGACTGCAGTGCTGGCCATAAGGCTGGTCTCTGCTGATCTGTTTGGTCTTAATCTTCACTGAATAGGCTGGCACTTGCGAGGTGTCACAGTAGGATGCATCTCCCAGCTGAAGGCACAGTGTGATAAATCAGGGACACTGAGAATCTTGTGGGAGAGGAGTATAAGGTACACAGAGGGTTTACCTGAGTTGTCAGAAAAAAATGATGCATACAGCTCTCAGGGTGGAATATCTATTTCTAATTTCCTTTTGTTCAAAACCTAGCTGTCACCCCAGTGATTTATGCTATGGAAGTGCTAGGAGGAGAATATCTACAGCAGCAATGTATCAGAGGGGGTGAAACGAACTAACCCCCTGCAGGCTGGGAAGTAGCAAATGATCAGAGCCCGCGGCATTTTGAAGGTTGCCTTCTTCATTTCAGAGCAATGCATCTATGTAGGACTGGTGTCCACTGGGTGGCTCAGGAGCTGCTTGGCTGATACACACTCAGGTGTTCAGGGCTGCCATGATACCCAGGGGGCAGTCCCAGATGCAATTTGGCTCAGTTGATACAGCTGGCCAGACTTTACATCCGGGGATTGGGATGGTGTGGGAGGTTGAGGAAATATAGAGTCTTTCCCACATGCTCAGGATTTAGCTGATCGCCATATCAGGGTTGGGAAGGAATTTTCCTCTAGGGCAGATTGGCAGAGGCCCTCGGTTTTTTTTTTGCCTTCCTCTGCAGCGTGGGGCACGGATCACTTGTGGGAGGATTCTCTGCACCTTGAAGTCTTTAAACCATGATTTGAGGACTTCAGTGGCTCAGACATAGGTTAGGGGGTTGTTGCGGGAGTGGGTGGGTGAGATTCTGTGGCCTGCATTGTGCGGGAGGTCAGACTAGATGATCATAATGGTCCTTTCTGACCTTAAAGTGACTCTATTGTGCCTTTATCGTGATTGGGGCATCTCACCACATCAAGGCAATGGACCTGTTCTGCTGAAAAACTAAGGCTGGTCTGCATTGGAAAAGTTTACTGGTGTAGCTATGTCAGTCGGGGTGTGAAAAAACACACACACCCCAGCAGCATAGCTATGCTGAAGAAACCCCCCAGTACAGATGGAGTTAGAATCATAGAAGATTAGGGTTGGAAGAGACCTCAGGAGTTCATCTACTCCAACCCCTTGCTCAGAGCAGGACCAACACCAACTAAATCATCCCAGCCAGGGATTCTGGTGTTCTGCTGATAGAAGACGGCTTTCGTCCATGCAGCTAACGTAGTTCGGGGAGGTGGTATTCCTATGCTGGCAACAAAACTCCCTCTGTTGACATACACTGCATCTACACTAGGGGCTATGCCAGCATAGGCTCTGTAGTGCCGACATGGCCTTCATTTCCTACTTGCTTGGAGGGAATATATTGTTTGGCAAACAAAACTCATGTTGGGCGGGGGGGGGAGGGGTGGCCTGAGGGATCTCTGGATTGGGCAAGGGTTTGTAATTGGGTCAGCTGATAGGTGAGGTTTGGTTAGAGTGACTACTCATTATTTTACAGCTCTTTGAATGAATTTTTGGTACTGTAAAATGTATAGAATGATGTCAGAGTCCAGAGGATGGTGCTTTTTGGGTTTATTTATATATGTCAGAATAAAGAAGTAAAACAATGTGCCTTGGCACACAGAATTTGGTTCCTTGTGCAGGATACATGCATCAGAGGACTCAATTAAGCAGCAACACTTTGATGTGTAGTAACTGAAAGGACACTGTTGAGTTGTGTTGTTATAATTAGATAGGTAAAGTCTGAATGCTAAACATCTTTTAAAAGAAAAAAATAATAATCCATCTCTTCTTCACTAAAAGAGGGGCAAATAGTCACTGTTTGTGATCTATGCAAATAATGCTTTGTGCTCCACAGTGCTGTTATTGCAGTAGATCTTTACTTAGCAACCCCATTCTCAGACTGGTGTGGACATCACAAATGACATTGGTGCACTAATGAGGCTGTAAACAAGAAAAGCCATGTTAATTTCAGCTCCTTTAGGAAGAGCGGTGGAGGAATCATAACCTGAAAATGAATAAATCAGTTGAAGGAGCCTGATTCTCTATTCGGTTGCCCCAGTTTTACACTAGTGTAACCCCTTCTTAGAAACTGATTTCTGGAGGTCCATAACCAACACAAAAGAACATAAAAATGTAAACCAATGGGCAGTTTTTATTGGACAAATATATTTATTTATCCATGCCACCAAACCTCACAGAGGGCAGAGCGAGCCAGGCCTAGCATAGCAGGGGTACTGCATGTCAGGTCTGAAGGGGCCCTGGCCCAGCCCTGGAGGTGAATGGGAGGACTGGAATAACAGTGGTTAGGATGGTAGTGCAGTGACAGAGCTGAGCAAGAGGTGGGATAGCCGGGGGTGGTGCGGGACAAGACTGAGGTGCCTGGGCAGAGCCGTGTGTATGACTCTTCTACTGCTTGTACCCTGCCCAAGCTATAAACCCTTCACTTTAATAAAGAAAATTGAAAACCCAAAGAGAAATGTGCTCCCAGGAGATACATATGTGAAAAGTAAATATCCAGATTCTCAGTTCTTTTGGGGTATACTGCAAAGAGTCTATCGATTTGAGCTTTAGTAGCCTCTTTGCAGCCATTTTTGGCCTGGTGCCAGTTGTGTGCAGAGTCAGGTGGAGTTGCTCACAGTAATCAAGGAGTAATTTGGTGCTGTAACCTTAAGCCCTCACAGCACTAACGACTTTGAGAGTGTAGAAACACTCTCAGATTCCAGGTCCATCACCTACGAACATGTGCATGCAGCTACACGTGCAGCCGCTCTTACACACGCAGCTTCTTGCTGTCATATATAATCACCTTCACATGCCCCAGATATTCAGTCGCTCACACACACCTTCTCAGGCTCCCATGCACATGTGTGTACGTACTTAGGCAAAGATGCGCACACAGAAACACACAAGTGCATGCATCCCATTCACACGAATGCATACGTGTGAGACATCCCTGTGATAGAGAAGAGACAGGCCAGAGGTGTAGTAAGCAGACCCACCGGCAGCCCAAAATGAAGGGAGCATGGTAGTGCTCAAAGCCACTTTATATTCCATGTCCTCCTAGAGACGAGGAGCCGAGCCAAGCTCTGTCATTCCCATTCTCACTTACGGGAAGTCCCCTCTGGTGCCCTCAGTTCCTATAACAGAAGAGACATGAGCTGGGAAAAGAGGCCGGTGGAAGCTGCTAGCTGGCAGGGACCAAGCAGAGTGTTTGCTTTAGAGACCTGAAATTTTTCCTGTTCTATGCGGCTGATGTTTGGGGAAGAGGCAGAGTTGATCTCCGTGACCAGCTGGTCCCTGTTTCCCTGCTTTTCTCCTTTCCCCAGCCCTCCTGCCTCTCCTCCACAACAGGCTCCTTTGTTCTGTAATTAAAAGTGCTCTACCTGTCTGACTTGTCCTTGGGCTGGTGAAGCCAGATCCATAAAGAACACAGATTACCATCACCTTTCCACTCCCAGTCACTTTACTTAGATCTGGCAGCTCCTATCAGCACTTCCTTCTCATCCAAATGTGTCATTCTCTTTGTCCTTAAGATCTGTCTCCTGTGGTGTGCCCCCATACCTCATCTGCTGGAGAGCCCTCTCCTCAATGCCACCTGCTGGGAGGTGGGGCAGAACAGGGCACCAGGTGGAGGCATGGAGTGGTGGATGGGGTGAAGAGTGCTTGGGTTGCATGGGCAGCGTGGGAGAAGACATGGAGATGGGTGGTGAGCTCCATGAAGAGTGGTAGATCGAGGGGCTTGGCCGCAGTGAAGGGGCTGAGGGTTAAGTGTAGTAGTGAAGAGTGGGGGTGTTGCCAGGAGCTAGATGTAGCCATAGCAGTGGGCAAGGTGGATGATTAGCATTTTAGACAGATTGAAGTTGTTTGCCTGGAAGGCCAGAGAGCAGAGGGTTGGGAGCTCCTGCTCCTTCTACACCCCCTGAGCTGGAATTGCTGCTTTTCTGCTTCCCTTTGCTCTCAATGACCAGCCCTGGGCTAATGACAGGCTGCTGGGACTAACGGCTAGTGTCAGACCCACCGTTCAAGGAACTGAACTAGGAAACAGAAGGATGTCTGTGCACTTTAGTCAGGTCCAGGAGATGGAGAATCCAACACCAGCTGGCTCAATCCACTCCCTGTTTTATCCTATGGCGCATCTCTGGCAGTGCTTATGTTCCCTGCAGGGAGGTGGCAGGGCGAGTTTGGGACTGTCCTGGTGGTAAACAACAGCCTCTGGATTTCAGGTGGCAGAAGTAATTGTGTCTGGCCAATGGATACCCACTGGTGCATTTTACCCAAGGTGATCTGAAGAACCCACCATTATTTACAATATCCACCTCAGTTTTCTCTAACACCTTCCCTCAGAGCATATACCAAGGGTTAGTAAAGATGGGGAAACTGAGGCACAAGTGATTTGCCAAAAGCTGCACAGAAAGTCAGTTGTGGGGATGGACATGGAACCCCAGACTCCTGACTCTCAGTCCACTTCAAAATGAAGGCTGTGAGCAGATCTGGTTGCTCTGTATAATTGCATTGGGGGGCAGGGGGTAAATACCAGGGAGGGAGAAGAGCTATTGAAGCTAAAGGACAATGTTGGTGCAATATAAACTGGCCATGAATAAATGCAGGCTTGACATAAGAAGCAGGTTTCTAATGATCTGAGGAGAAAGGTTGTAGAAGAGCCTCCCAATAGGAACAGCGGGGAGCAAACAACCTAACTCAGGGGTGGGCAAACTTTTTGTCCTGAGGGCTGCACCTGGGAATAGAAATTGTATGGCAGGCCATGAATGCTCACAAAATTGGGGTTGGGGTACAGGAGGGGGTGAGGGCTCTGGTTGGGAGTGCAGGCTCTGAAGTGGGGCTGGGGATGAGGAGTTTGGGGTGTAGGAGGATGCTCTGGGTTGGTACCAAAGTGTTCACAGGGCGGGAGGGGGATCAGGGCTGGGGCAGAGGTACAGGAAGGGGTTCAGTTTCCGGCTAAGGGTGTGGGCTCTGGGGTGGGGTTGGCGATGAGAGGTTTGGGGTGCAGGAGGGTGCTCTGGGCTGGGATCGAGGGGTTTGGAGAGCGGGAGGGGGAACAGGTCTGGGGCAGAGGGTTGGAGTGTGGGGTGTGGGAAGAGGGTGCAGGGTCCAAGCAGCACTTACCTCAAGCGGCTCCCGGAAGCAGTGGCATATCCCTTCTCCAGCTCCTACACGGAGGCACGGCCAGGCGGCTCTGCACACTGCCCCATCCGCTGGCACCGCCCCTGCAGCTCCCATTGGAGTGCGTAAGAGCCGGAGCAGGGCCATGCTGCGGCTTCTGGGAGCCTTGTGGTGCGGCACCCAACCCTGTGCCCCGTCTGGAGCACCAGAGGAGGGCCGAGCTGCGTGGTGCGGCCCTTGACCCAGCTCCCTGCCTGGAGCACCAGAGTGGGGCCATGCTGCGGCTTCTGGGAGCCGCGTGGTGCGGCCCCCGACCTTGCGCCCTGGCTGGAGCACTGGAGTGGGGCCGAGCTGCGTGGTGCGGCCCCTGACCCAGCGCCCCATCTGGAGCGCTGGAGCTAGGCAAGCCCCAGGCTCTGCTCCCCAGTGGGAGCTTGTGGGCCAGCTTAAAATGACTCGCGGCCCGTAGTTTGCCCACCCCTGATCTAACTGCTTTCAAAATGGACCTTGATACGTTTATTACTGGGATGATATATATAACATGAGAAAGGACTCGATGATCCAGGAGGTCCTCTCCTGCCCTATGTTCTAAGAATTAGACCAGCGGTTCTCAAACTGTGGTTCGGGACCCCAAAGTGGGTTGGGACACAATTTTAATGGGGTTGCCAGGGTCAGCATTAGACTTGCTGGGACCCAGGGCTGAAGCCCCAGCTGCACCTCACCCAGGGCAGCAGGGCTCGGGCTGCAGCTCCCTTTCCCCCTACCCAGGGCAGCAGCATTTGGGCTGTAGCCCCCTCTCCCTTCACCCAAGGCAGTGGAGCTTAGGCTGCAGCCCCACTCCTGTGGTCATGTAGTAATTTTGTTGTCAGAAGGGGCCCATGGTGCAATGAAGTTTGAGAACCCCTGAACTAGACTATACCCTTTGCACTAGTCAGTGTGCCCCCACTGATTTCTGCCCCTGGAGTCCAGTTGTATTCAGCTATGCACTCAGCACTAAGAATGGATCAGCGCCCTTGCCCCACGCTGAAATATAGGCACAGAAAAAGGGGTGTGCTACTCCATTTATCTCAAGGGGGGATTTAATTCCGGGGCATGCAGCTGTACTGAGAAGCTAAGTACACCCCAGGGCCAAGTGACTGCTGGAATGAAGTATCCCTTGCGTGAGGACTCATCTGGGCTCCCATACTGAGTTAATCAGCCAGCAGAGACTCAGCAGCAGAGCAACTCAGGGCTCTCCTCTGAAAACTAAGCATGCTTCCTCCAGCACAAGGAGCAAAGGACCTGGGGGCTGAGGCCAGGTCTCCTGCACGGCATCCATCTCCCATCATTTCTGTGATTATAACACTGCCCTTTGAAGCGTGCTGGAAAACATTCAAAGAATCATCACAGGAAATGTCTGCTAAAGCACAGCCTTTCCCAGGAACAGATTTGCCTGGAGGCAGAAGTGACATTTAAAGCAGTGAGAGCAGCAAACCAGCATTGCATAGCTGGATGTGTGTGATTAAAACCAACAATAGAGCCCTCATTCCCACTCTTCCCCCCCCCCCCTCTCTCTCTCTCACACACACACTCTCTCTCTCTCTCTCTCTCTCTCTCTCTCCCCCCGTCCTGCAGAATCAGGGAAGGGGAACCTTTCACAAATTCGGATGCATTCTGGGCCTGGTCCAAAGCCCTTTAAAGTCAAGGAGAGTCTTTCCATTAATATCAGTGGACTTTGAATCAAGCCCTTGGAGAGGAACATGGCGTGGTTGGGAGAAAACAAACTGGTTCTGATAAGGCCTCCAGCGACATAGTTTGGCAAACCTGGGCCCAGTCTGCCTTGTGGCACGATGACTTTGATGTTGTGATGTTGCCGCTGAAATGCCATTGAACCATGATGCCAGTCCTGGAGCCCTTTCCTAGTGTGTGGAGGGAGGGGGAGCCAGCCCTGAAGAACATCTGCTCCTGGATGGCACATGTGGAGCCACCGTCTATGGTAGCCACAAGCCAAGAGAAGTGCAGGAGTCCATTTTCCAGCATGGGTGGCAAGAGAGAATTAGTCATGTGGGGTCACTGCTGGCCTAGGAGAGTCCATCTTAAAGCCGGAGGGGCTGCGGAAATGTAACCAAGGAAGTAGCCAGCCCCAACTCACAGCATGGGTGGCAGGAGGGGGCTTTCCTCCTGGGGCAGAAGCCTGGAAGAGCCCATCCTCAGGAAAAGGCTGAAGGGACAGGAGAGCCCATGGCCCAGGAGTTCATCCCAGAGAATCAGCTGCCCAAGAGCATCAGCTGCCCACACAGGGTAATGGCTGGAAGCTCACAGCTCGTTCAGGGTGTGTGTGAAATGAGCTAGGGATCTCGGTGCACATAAAAACCACATCACACTAATTGAACCCTCAACAGAGAGGCTCATGTGGGCAGAACTCCCCTCCAGCCCAGAGAGCTTGTCCCTCCAATTCAGAGTTGGAGCACATTGGCAGCATTGTTCTTTGACAGGGTTACTGGCCTAGTGGATGGCGGGGAGCAATAGACATGATATCTTGATTTTAGTGAGGCTTTTGACACAATCCTACCTGACGTTCTCGCAAGCAAACTAGGGAAATGTGGTCTAGAAGAAATTACTATAAGGTGATTGCAAAACTGGTTGAAAGACCATACTCATAGAATATGAGGGTTGGAAGGGACCTCAGGAGGTCATCTAGTCCAACCCCCTGCTCAAAGCAGGACTAAACCCCTGACAGATTTTTACCCCAGTTCCCTAAATGGCCCCCTCAAGGATTGAGCTCACAACCCTGGGTCTAGTAGGCCAGTGCTCAAACCACTGAGCTATCTCTCCCCTTGCCCCATCAAACTGGGCGGACATCTCTAGTCACCTGCAGGGGTCAGTCCTGGGTTGGGAACTATTCAATTTGTTCAATAATGGCTTGGATAAGAGAGTGGAGAGGATGCTTATAACATTTGCAGCTGACTCCAAGCTGGGAGGGGTTGCAAGCACTTTGGAGGACAGGATTAGAATTCAAAACGACCTTGACAAATTGGAGAATTGGTCTGAAATCAACAAGATGAAATTCAATAAAGACAAGTGCAAAGTGCTTCCCTTTCTAGCTACAAGGGTAGCTAAGTTCTGCAATAGGCTTCCAAGGGCGGCTGTAGACTCTGTGCCACTGGAGGTTTTGAGCCCAGATTGAACAAACCCCTGTCAGGGGTGGTCTGAGGTCCTGCCTCACTGTAGGCCCCAGGGGGCTGGACTAGATGACATGTCAAGGTCCCTTCCAGCCCCATCTGTCTGTGATTGTATGAACCTTGCCCTAGCATTGCCCATGCTGTGCCTGCTCTCACGATCTAGTGCCCTCAGCGTCCAGGGCCACCAGCCCTGCAGTCTTGCATCAGGGCTGCTCTGATTGTGCTGTGCATGTCTGCTTGCACCCATACAGGGTCAGTGGAGTTAGTCTGGATTACTCCAGTAGAACCAAGATCACAATCTAGGCTGAGGAGTCACCCCCAGCCCAGCCTAGCCCAACCCAGCCTACCCATCGTTTTAATCAGCCTGCACTTGAACAGAGTGACAGGAGCTCTCTCACCACCCCCACAATGTCGGCACCTGAGTAACTCCACTGCTGGAGCTGTCTCTATTTCCATAAACCAATTACAGCCAGATAATCCCGGGAGATTTAAACATCAATAACCTAAATGGTAACATGAGGGGAGCCGAGCTTCTGATTGTTGCATCTCTCTTTACATTTCGAGGCTGCTCCATCACCATGCGTCGCCATGGTAATGGGGCAGGAGCAGGAGGGTTGTGGGGGAGGGGACAGAAGACACTGGATGTTGTTGCGGGAGGCTGTGAATTAGCAATGCAGGACACATCAGGTGCCTTTTAGTAACCATAGTGAGGAAGCCCAGGCAGAAGGGAATTGATTATTGTTCATGAGAATACTTCTTATGAAGGAGAACAAAAATGAAATCCAAAGGCGGTTTGTGTTGCGTGAAATGGAGCAAGAGGGGGAGCAGGCCGGGTAAGGCCAGACAGAAATCAGCCTTGGAGGAACTACGCTTTCCCAGCCATGCGCTTGGGACACCACGCTGGCAGGTGCCAAAGGGAATCAAGCCAAAACGTAACCAGCCCACTCATCTCTGCAGGTGAGGCTGCTGGCCAGCAGGTGTTAATGAGATGTTAATGACAGACAACGGGGGGCTGATGGGAGAGGACATAACCCCTGGTGCTAGTGAAATGTGCAGGAAAAATTCTGCAAGAGTGCACCCTTCAATACAGACCACTGGTGCTGGGTGGAAGGTACATTTGATCTAACTGAACAGTTAGAAATGCAGCTGGGCCTGTGATACTTTGTTATTGGACGATCAAAAGGGGCTCAAGAAAGTGCATTTTTTGGCAGGCCTCTTTGGACCAAAGTCAGGAGTGAAATTTTCTGGATGGGCTGAATGTGTGGTAGCTTCTGTCATGCGCCATCCATCCACAGCACAGAATTGCCACCTGTAGTGTGGGTTCGTTCACTCGCTGCAGTTGGCACTGTCATCTCAGCACAGCCTTGCAAATAGAAGAGGACGCTGTGGGTCAGACAGGATCGACATTGGCTCTGTTGTGCAGGGGAAGGCAACTCAGTGCTTGCTGATGTCCTGAATGGTTACAGCCAGTGCATTCAGGAGTAGACCAGGGACTGGAACAGCAGGCTGGCCACGATGTGCATGCAGATTAAGTTTTCACAGAGCCAGCCCCCCAGCATGTTTGCTTCTAGCCAGTGCAAATAGTCTCTGGATTTCCCAATTGCCAAGTGCCATCTCCAGCCTTGTTCTGTGTGGACAATTCCTGTTATCAGTGGTAGCTCTGCCTGCAGATCAAATAGAGCATGTGGCATCACGTGTCTCCTCCAAAAGCACTTGATACATCTTCATCAGGAAGGGGTCAGTGTGGCTTGGATCCACCAAAAAAGCCAGGCAGCAAACCTAGGGGCAAATCCCTTATATGTTTCCATAGGGCCTGTTGGTGAGAAGGGTACAAAATGTGCAGGAATTCCTTGAGAGCACAGGGCCCATGTGAAGCCTGGAGGACAGATGCACCAGCTTAGCAGGGAGGCTGCAGGTCAGGACTGAGGGACACTGCCAGGGCTGAGGGATGGAGGCGCCAGTTTTAATCCAGGCCTGCTCTGTATACACAGTGGCTTTGGACTGAGCTAATGGAATCCTGATGTTATGAGGAGTCCTCTCGCGCACAGCTGCTACATTAGCTTTCACTGAAGACATGTAAACCTGGAGCAAGGAAGTGAAGCTGTTCTTCCCTCACCTCCTGCTCCCAATTAAAGTTTATCCCATTTCTTTTCAGCTCCACTGCATTGTATTTGTTCTGAAGACAAACTGTAGCAGCAGCACTTGGTGGGTCAAAAAGCAGCCCTAGAAGGCTGACCCTGAGTCAGGGGTGCAGGAACAGGCCAAGGAGCCATGGACAATCCACTTTTCGCCATGGGCCTGGCCTCCAACCTCTCCTCTTCCTCCTGAGACCTTCTGGCTTCAGGCCAGGCCAGAAGCTGGAGCCTGACTCGGGTAAGAGCGGTCTGGGGAGCCTGGGCAGCTGTGGGGAGCTGCAGACCCTCCACCTGCCTGGGGTGGAGGGGCTGAGAGCAGACTCTAGCCCATGTCCCTGCCCCCGGATCAGGGGCGGCTCTATGTATTTTGCCGCCCCAAGCACGGCAGTCAGGCAACCTGCGGCGGCATGCCTGCAGGAGGTCCACCGGTCCTGCGCCTTCGGCGTACCCGCCGCCAAATTGCCGCTGAAACCGTGGGACCGGCGGACCTCCCGCAGGCATGCCGCTGAAGGCAGCCTGACTGCCGCCCTCACGGTGACCGGCAGGCCGCCGCAGGCACGTGCTTGGTGTGCTGGTGCCTGGAGCCGCCCCTGCCCCGGATCCTCCACCCAGGGCAGGTGGAGGGTCCAGGGTTCCCCACACCTCTTACCATAGCCTGGCTGCAGCTCTTCAGCCCCCGAGGCCCCAATCCTCAGACTGGAAGCTGGAGCCGGGTCTGGGTAAGAGCCACGCGGGCAGTTGTGGGAACCTGGGTCCCTCCACCTGCTCTGAGTGGGGTGCCTGGGAGGTGGGGATATGAGCCGTGGGCTGATCTCAATCCCTCTCCCCCCCCCAAGGGCAGGTGGAGGGGACCAGGCTCCCCAGCCTGGCTCTGGCTTCTAGCTTGGCCAGGGGTGGGGCTTCGGGGGCAAGAAGAGAGGCAGGGGCTGGGCTATGGAAGGGTGGGGTCTTGTACCCCCTCCCCCCACTTTTATCATAGAATCATAGAATCATAGAATATCAGAGTTGGAAGGGACCTCAAGAGGTCATCTAGTCCAACCCCCTGCTCAAAGCAGGACCAATTCCCAGCTAAATCATCCCAGCCAGGGCTTTGTCAAGCCGGGCCTTAAAAACCTCCAAGGAAGGAGACTCCACCACCTCCCTAGGTAACGCATTCCAGTGTTTCACCACCCTCCTAGTGAAATAGTTTTTCCTGATATCCAACCTGGACTTCCCCCACCGCAACTTGAGACCATTGCTCCTTGTTCTGTCATCTGCCACCACTGAGAACAGCCGAGCTCCATCCTCTTTGGAAACCCCCTTCAGGTAGTTGAAGGCTGCTATCAAATCCCCCCTCATTCTTCTCTTCTGGAGACTAAACAATCCCAGTTCTCTCAGCCTCTCCTCATAAGTCACATGCTCCAGACCCCTAATCATTTTTGTTGCCCTCCGCTGGACTCTTTCCAATTTTTCCACATCCTTCTTGTAGTGTGGTCATTTGTCCAATCTTCCACTTCTTATAAGCCTCTTTTTTGCGTTTAAGATCAGCAAGGATTTCACTGTTTAGCCAAGCTGGTCGCCTGCCATATTTACTATTCTTTCTACACATCGGGATGGTTTGTTCCTGCAACCTCAATAAGGATTCTTTAAAATACAGCCAGCTCTCCTGGACCCCTTTGCCCTTCATGTTATTCTCCCAGGGGATCCTGCCCATCTGTTCCCTGAGGGAGTCAAAGTCTGCTTTTCTGAAGTCCAGGGTCCATATTCTGCTGCTCTCCTTTCTTCCTTGTGTCAGGATCCTGAACTCGACCATCTCATGGTCACTGCCTCCCAGGTTCCCATCCACTTTTGCTTCCCCTACTAGTTCTTCCCTGTTTGTGAGCAGCAGGTCAAGAAAAGCTTTGCCCCTAGTTGGTTCCTCCATCACTTGCACCAGGAAATTTTACAAAGAATCCATTGCCCTGGATAGTCAAGATATCTTTAAAGGTGGGATGAGTTTTATGGCTGTGTGATTGGGTCAGGGGTGGGAAATATTCAGATGATGTTTTAGGTAACATGGTTCCTAAGAGTAAGGCTGAGAGTGTTGGTTAGATGGTGCAAAGTACACAACATACCATCGCATGCACAACTCTGCCAGTCCCCTCAGTCTTGACCCATAGCCCCATGCTATCTCAGCCCTGGGTTCTGCCCCCCACAACCCTGGCAGTCACCCTCAGTCTTGTCCTGCAGCCCCCTGCTGTCCCAGCCCTGGGCTCCCCACGACTCTGCAAGTGCCCCTCAGTCCTGACCCACAGCCCCCTGCTATCCTAGCCCTGGACTCCTCCCCCCCCCCAACCCTGGCAGTGCCCCCTCAGTCCTATCCTGCTGTCCCAGCCCTGGGGTACCCTACAGCTCTGCCAGTGCTCCTCAGTCCTGACCCACAGCCCCCTGCTATCCCAGCCCTGGGCTCCCCCCACAGCCCTGGCAGTGCCCCTCAGTCCTGACCTGCAGCCCCTGCTATCCCAGCCCATGGCTCCCTCTGGCTCTGCCGGTGCCCCTCAGTCAGGGGCGGCTCTATGTATTTTGCCGCCCCAAGCACGGCAGTCAGGCAGCTTTTGGCGACACGCCTGCGGGCGGTCCGCTGGTAACGCGTGTTCACCAGCATGCCTGCGGGAGGTCCGCTGGTCCTGCGCCTTCGGCATACCCGCCGCCGAATTGCCGCCAAAGCTGCAGGACCGGTAGACCTCCCGCAGGCATGCTGCCAAAGGCAGCCTGACTGCCTCCCTCACGGCGACCGGCACGCCGCCCCCCGCAGCTTGCCGCTCCAGGCACGCGCTTGGAGCACTGGTTCCTGGAGCCACCCCTGCCCTCAGTCCTGTCCTGCAGCCTCCTGCTATCCCAGCGCTGTGCTCCCCTACAGTTCTGCCAGTGCCCCCCCCCCAGCTCTGCCAGTGCCCCTCAGTCCTGACCTACAGCCCCCGACTTGAGGGTCACTCCATGGCTCTGCAGTGCACTTTGCTCCTGGACAATTTGTTCTCGTACCTCCCTTCTTTACACCAGTGACTGGTCTCTTAGTAACTGGCAGCCCCTCCTTATACAGTTTTCTTCTAGAGCAGGGGAAGGGCTGAAATCAATACAGCATTTATCTTTCTTTCTCCTACCCTCCCTCTTTTCCCACAAATGCATCTTCTTTCTATGAACACAAGGAGTAACCTAGAAACAGCTCTCTCCCCCCTCGTCTCTAGGTCCTGGGAGCAGCCCCCAGGCTAGATTAACCTGACCAGTTCAATTCTGTGCTTGGCTCCTCTAGCTCTCACAACAGGGTGATGGTCTGAGGCTACAGATCCTAGCCTGGCATAAAGCAGGAGTGACCTTGCAGTGCTGAAGCCAGGTGTGTTTGCAATTAACGCAACAATGAGGATAGAATTGGCAGGCTCTTTTCCCTTAAGTGCTGAGGTAGGGATAGGGAGGGCCCTTTCTCAGAGGTATGCATGGGAAAAAACCCACTTCCCCCTTTAGAGCTTATGCACTTCAGCCTAGAGAAAAGAAACTCAAGGTCTTAGATGAATGCTTTATTGTGCTTGCTGCCTGAATAGTGTTGCTCTGAAAGATTCCATTCCCCCTAAGATACATTGGGTTTTCCCAACAAGGCAGTAGCATTTATTTGGCATCATTGCACTTGGGAATGAGCTGCTGATGCAAGAGGAGCCAAAGCCACTGTATGCTGGGATTGAAATGAGGTGAAAACTCTGCAGTGATTACCTAGCAGAAGAGTTGTGTTTCCATACACAGAGGCTTTCAGCCTAAAATTACACTGATTGCTAAGGAATGAAAGCAGCAAGAACAAAAAATAGATGGAAAGTCTCCATGAGAGAGCACAGTGTGTGCTCTCCTCTGAAGCATGCAGTACCTGCTCTGAGAACAAAATGGATGCTCTACAGGTAGACACAGTTCCTAGTAATTTAAAAAACAATGTCAGAAGAGTTTCAAGCTACATATGCTGCAGGAATGCACTGTGTACAAAAGTGCAGGAGCAAGCAGGCTTTAACATAAGAACGGCTGTACTGGGTCAGACCAAAGGTCCATCCAGCCCAGTATCCTGTCTGCCGACAGTGGCCAATGCCAGGTGCCCCAGAGGGATTGAACCTAACAGGTAATGATCAAGTGATCTCTCTCCTGCCGTCCATCACCACCCTCTGACAAACAGAGGTTAGGGACACCATTCCTTACCCATCCTGGCTAATAGCCATTAATGGACTTAACCTCCATGAATTTATCCAGTTCTCTTTTAAACCCTGTTATAGTCCTAGCCTTCACAACCTCCTCAGGCAAGGAGTTCCACAAGTTGACTGTGCGCTGTGTGAAGAAAAACTTCCTTTTATTTGTGTTAAACCTGCTGCCCATTTAGACTGTCAATTATTATTTGCATTACCGTAGTGCCTAGGGGCCCTAGCCAAGGACCAGGCCTCATTGTGCTTGGTGCTGTGCAGACACAGAACAAAAAGATGGCCCTGCCTCAAAGCACTTTCAATGTTAGTAACTAAGTCAGCATTGCCTATCCCAAGTATTGGAAAATCATGAGTTAGGAGCCCCCAGAATCATGAGATTGCCTTAAAATCATGAGATTTTGCAAAATTATAGATTTCAGGTTTTTATTCTTTAGGTTACACTCAGGACACATTTTCAAGCTCTTCTCTGTAATTACAAGGGCTAGACGCATACCTTTTTGTAAAAGTGAGGCTGAGATTCTCACCAAATCACAGGACTCCAGGAGCTGGGGCATTCAGAAAAAAACATTTACTATTGTGAGAGTTGGCAACACTAATTAGACTTTACAAAATGGCCTGGTATAGCTCTTCCATGAGCTGTGCATACACTGCTAGCACCTTGAGCAGGGAAACCAGGTCAAAGTTATTTGCAGTATGCAAATCAGCATTTCTGTTCTGAATGTTGCTGTGTACTGAATTTTCTTTTGTTTTATTCTTTGGTGGGAATAATGTATCTGAGCCACCTTGTTTACTCCTCTGCTAGGAATGTTATCCCAGAAAGAAAATCTCCAGTGGTTAGAGGTAATGCCTTAGATAGCTGCATAAATATTTACCAGATCAGGGCTACGTACATCTAACATCAAAACAGAATATTTCCCAACACGGTTTGCCTTTCACAATCCTCATTCATTCGTCTGCCTCTGTAGGGTTGCTGATGTGAAGGAAGAGTGACGTGTGACACTGAGTCCTGTATCTTAGCCCAGGTCTACACTAGCGGGGGGGGGGGGGGGGGGGGAGGGAGGGACCTAAGATACACAACTTCAGTTACGCGAATAGCGTAGCTGAAGTCGGCGTATCTTAGGTCGACTTATCTGGCCGTGAGGACAGCGGCGAGTCGACCGCTGCCGCTCCCCCGTCAACTCCCCTTCCACTCCGTGAAGACCTGCCCTTAGATCCTTATTATATGTAGTACCCAAGCACCTCTGAGTCTTTAAACATTATCTTCATAGCCCCTCTGTGGGGTAGGGCTGGGCTGTTATCACCATCCTGCAGAGGGGGAACTGAGGCACAGATTGGTTAAGTGACATGTCTAAGGTCACCCAGGAAGTTTGTGATGAAGCAGGGAATTGAACCCAAGTCTCTGGCTGGTGCCCTAATCCCTGGACTGTCCTTCCTCTTTTCCAAGTGCAGGAGATGTGGCACACACAGGGGCCCACAGAAGGAGTTGGGGCACTGATTCTGCACTGTTCCAGGGGACTGTGTAACTTAGAGCAGCTCCCTTGACTACCTAGAATATGGCAGCTTGGCTCCTGCCTGGGCTGTCTATGGGCAGCTTGGCATCCCGAGGCTGGCCAGAATGGCCTGCCACATCTTATCCTCAGTCACACCCCTGACATGCACAGAATCTGTGGCTAGCGAGGAGGTCTGTTCTACACAGCGCCTGTGCCTTTTTCTCTTCCTCTGGTTGGCTAAGGGCCCAGAATGAAGGGGAGAATTTCATCGAGCTCTCGTTAGTAAGCTGCTTTGGAAAGTGTAGCTCATGTACAGTAGTTATGAATCTGTGATATGTACTGATCCAATGTCACCAACCCCAAGTGTTCAAAAATCAAGAGATCAGCTTAAAATCATGAGGGTTTTTGTGATCTTGTTATTTACCTTGTGGGTTTGGAACCTTCCAGGTTATGCTTTTTTCAAGAAAAATTGAAATTCTCACCTAACTATGTGACTCCACGGCTGGGGCTTTAAGAAAAAGCACCAAATATCGCAAGATTTGACAAAGCCCTGGCTGGGATGATTTAGTTGGTGTTGGTCCTGCTTTGAGCAGGAGGTTGGACTAGATGACCTCCTGAGGTCTCTTCCAACCCTAATCTTCTATGAAAGCTTATACTCTAATAAATTTGTTAGTCTCTAAGGTGCCACAAGTACTCCTGTTCTTTTTGCGGATACAGACTAACATGGCTGCTACTCTGAAACCTATGATTCTTCTATGATTCTATGACTCTCAATAAAATTACTAGAGTTGGCTGCTACTGACCAGGATAACAGAAGGGACAAAAAGAAGAAATGTTTGTAGAATTTGTTTCCCCTTTTCCTTGGAATTTCCTTGGATAGCAGGGGGCTGCAGGTCAGGAATTTCATTTTCAGTGATATTTTCTGCACAACCATAACTGAGGATACCTTGGGATTTCTGTGTACCACACTGTTAAAGTGCTGAGCACTCTGCTAGTTTGTGGGCCACATGGCAAACTCTGCAGCCTATTGCAGAGGACACACATTTCGCTCTCACTCCTGAAGCCTTTTCTTTTGTTTATGTTTTCTTCAGGCTAAATAAGAGTAATTTCAGAATGAAATTATAGGATGGCCTTTTTTTATGGTAAATCTAAGTGGCAAGATAAGCTTTCCCTCAAAGCAGAGTGTGGGTAAAGAGACGGACGGTGGGATCTTCAAGACCCAAGGTGTACAATTTCCTAGGATAATTTCTTTGCTAGTAAGGAAGAAGTATAGCTTGAGAGGGAAAAACATACCCGTAAAGTAGGGAATAAGAGAGAGGGCCATGTTCACCACTGGTGTAATTGATGCAGTCCACTGAAATCCATGGGGTTGCATCTGTTTACACCAGCAATGGATTTGGCTGCACCTCCACAGTTCTGAGCTGTCTCTTCTGTTCCTTGAAAAGAAGTGTTTCAGCTTGAGTTTTTCCTTGGTGCATTGTGTGCTGCTAAGCGCAGTGAGTGGGCTAAGCTGGGAGCCAGTTCCCAAAAGGGCGCTCTGAGCAGGGGCATGACTCCCCAGAGGGGAACTGTAGGGGTGGACAAGCTGCTCTTGGGGGCTGGGTCACTGAGAAGCTGCTTTGGGAGGTTGGGGATCTTGGGAGCTGGGTCACAGGGACGTTCCTTGGTAAATGGAATACTCTCAGAAACAAAGGCCCGGATCTGTGGCTTTACACCACAACTAGGTTACAGGACACGGTGGCTACTGTAGGGAATTTTTGCATTGACGGTCCATCTCCATGCAACGATGAGAGAGTCTGAAGATGGTTTTCATCCTAACTGAGTGCTACTGCTGAGCAGTGGTGCACACAGTTGATCTCCAAAGCCAGGCAGTCTGTTAAGAGATGGCCATAAAGGAAAGCACAAAACTAGGTCACTGAAGTAAGAAAAATACAGTAGGTCAGGCCCATTTAAGCAGCTCTCTGCCCCAAAAGGCTGCTGATTCGGGTTGGTGTTTGCATCCCTGCTGTACCAGGCCTGCTTCAACTGAACTGTCTGAAAAAGCATTAGTCTGGCCTTTGTCCATGCTAATTAAATGACACGAGTGAGAGCTTCTGTTGCTTCCCTTGGAAAACTGTCCCACATCTTAACAATAGATCTCACTGCCACCAACTGGTCCCTGATACCTAGCCTAAATTCCCCTCTCCTTGCTTTCATTCCTCCTTAATTCATCCCACTAAAATACTCCAGTCTCTCTGCTCACCCCCGGCACATACCTGTAGACATTCATCATGTTCCCCACTCCCAACACTCCTTAATTGTCTCTTAGCCAACTTAAATGTACTTATTTCTGCATGTTTCTGCCTAGTTCATCCCTTAGATCAGCGCTCTCAATTGGGAGGTTGCCAACCCCGGTGGGAGGGTCTTGAACTGGCTTCAGGGGTTGTGACCACTCACCCTGTCTTTATTGCTAGATGAGAGCAGAGTCCTGAACCTTTTTCCTCTTATACTATGGGGTGACCACATACCAATGGCTGAGAACCACTGCCCCGGATCATCCCGATCGCTCTGCTTCCTTTCAGTTTCGTGGCATCCTTCAAGTACTGAGGGAAACAGACTTGTACACAATTCCATCAGCATTCTCTTGCCACAGCCAGATCCAGACAGACTGGGCTATCACCGCCTGCCGCTAGGAACTCTGCCCAAACCTGCATGGGCCTTTATGCCCCCATACAATTGCTGTCCAATTTGCAATCCCTGCTCACCCCTGACCTACTGCTTCCTAGAAGCCTCCACTGGAGGGACATGTTTCTCATCAGCATTTTTCCTGGTGGAATGTCCTTTGGCTGTTTCCCAGCCATGTTCTACCCAGGAATGACCTGGTAATGGTCGTAACTTTACTGAGCAGAGTGAGGTACTGTTGTGTTTGTAGAGATAGCATTCCCAAGAGCACTGATCTTCAGAGGACTCTGACCTTACTAGCCTGGGAGAGATGGCACTTTTCCGTCTCCTCCAGTAGCTGTTTTAGTGTCAGAGGAGGTGGATGTTACCAGACTTCTAGTGTTGGGAGAAAGAACAGGAGTACTTGTGGCACCTTAGAGACTAACAAATTTATTAGAGCATAAGCTTTCGTGGACTACAGCCCACATCTTCGGATGCATATAGAGTGGAATAAATATTGAGGAGATATATATACACACATACAGAGAGCATGAACAGGTGGGAGTTGTCTTACCAACTCTGAGAGGCCAATTAAGTAAGAGAAAAAAAAAAGTGATAATCAAGATAGCCCAGTACAGACAGTTTGATAAGAAGTGTGAGAATACTTACAAGGGGAGATAGATTCAATGTTTGTAATGGCTCAGCCATTCCCAGTCCTTATTCAATCCTGAGTTAATTGTGTCTAGTTTGCATATCAATTCCAGCTCAGCAGTCTCTCGTTGGAGTCTGTTTTTGAAGTTTTTCTGTTGTAAGATAGCCACCCGCAGGTCTGACGTTGAATGGCCAGACAGGTTAAAGTGTTCTCCCACTGTTTTTTGAGTATTATGATTCCTGATGTCAGATTTGTGTCCATTAATTCTTTTGCGGAGAGACTGTCCAGTTTGGCCAATGTACATGCCAGAGGGGCATTGCTGGCACATGATGGCATATATCACATTGGTAGATGTGCAGGTGAACAAGCCCCTGATGGTATGGCTGATGTGATTAGGTCCTAGGATGATGTCACTTGAATAGATATGTGGACAGAGTTGGCATCGGGCTTTGTTACAAGGATAGGTTCCTGGGTCAGTGGTTTTGTTCAGTCATGTGTGGTTGCTGGTGAGTATTTGCTTTATGTTGGGGGGTTGTCTGTAAGCGAGGACAGGTCTGTCTCCCAAAATCTGTGAGAGTAAAGGATCATCTTTCAGGATAGGTTGTAGATCTCTGATGATGCGCTGGAGAGGTTTTGGTTGGGGGCTGAAGGTGACAGCTAGTGGTGTTCTGTTCTTTTCTTTGTTGGGCCTGTCTTGTAGGAGGTGACTTCTGGGTACTCGTCTGGCTCTGTCAATCTGTTTTTTCACTTCAGCAGGTGGGTATTGTAGTTTTAAGAATGCTTGATAAAGATCTTGTAGGTGCTTGTCCTCTATCTGAGGGATTGGAGCAAATGCGGTTATATCTTAGAGCTTGGCTGTAGACAATGGATCGTGTGGTGTGTCCTGGATGGAAGCTGGAGGCATGTAGGTAAGTGTAGCGGTCAGTAGGTTTCCGGTATAGGGTGGTATTTATGTGACCATCGCTTATTAGCACAGTAGTGTCCAGGAAATGGACCGCTTGTGTGGATTGATCTAGGCTGAGGTTGATGGTGGGATGGAAATTATTGAAATCATGGTGGAATTCCTCAAGGGCTTCTTTTCCATGGGTCCAGATGATGAAGATGTCATCAATGTAGCGTAAGTAGAGTAGGGGCGTTAGGGGACGAGAGCTAAGGAAGCGTTGTTCTAAGTCAGCCATAAAAATGTTGGCATACTGTGGGGCCATGCGGGTACCCATAGCAGTGCCGCTGACTTGAAGGTATATATTGTCCCCAAATGTGAAATAGTTGTGGGTGAGGACAAAGTCACAAAGTTCAGCCACCAGGTTAGCTGTGACACTATCGGGGATACTGTTCCTGATAGCTTGTAGTCCATCTTTGTGTGGAATATTGGTGTAGAGGGCTTCTACGTCCATAGTGGCCAGGATGGTGTTTTCTGGAAGATCACCGATGGATTGTAGTTTCCTCAGGAAGTCAGTGGTGTCTCGAAGATAGTTGGGAGTGCTGGTAGCATAGGGTCTGAGGAGAGAGTCCACATAACCAGACAAGCCTGATGTTAGGGTGCCAATGCCTGAGATGATGGGGCGTCCAGGATTTCCAGGTTTATGGATCTTGGGTCGCAAATAGAATACTCCTGGTCGGGATTCTAGGCATGTGTCTGTACAGATTTGTTCCTGTGCTTTGTCAGGGAGTTTTTTTAGCAGATGGTGTAGTTTCTTTAGGTAATCCTCAGTGGGATCAGAGGATAATGGCCTGTAGAATGTGGTGTTAGAGAGCTGTCTAGCAGCCTCTTGGTCATATTCCAATTTATTCATGATGACGACAGCACCTCCTTTGTCAGCCTTTTTGATTATGATGTCAGGGTTGTTCTGAGGCTGTAGATGGCGTTGTGTTCAGCATGGCTGAGGTTATGGGGCAAGTGATGTTGCTTTTCCACAATTTCAGCCTTTGCACGTTAACGGAAGCAATCTATGTAGAAATCCAGTCTGTTGTTTCGACCGTCCGGAGGAGTCCACGCAGAATCCTTTTTTTTGTAGTGCTGGTAGGGGGGATTCTGTGGGTTAGTATGCTGTTTAGAGGTATGTTGGAAATATTCTTTGAGTCGGAGACGTCGAAAGTAGGATTCTAGGTCACCGCAGAACTGTATCATGTTTGTGGGTCTGGAGGGACAAAAGGAGAGGCCCCGAGATAGGACAGACTCTTCTGCTGGGCTAAGAGTATAGCTGGAAAGATTAACAATATTGCTGGGTGGGTTAAGGGAACTACTGTTGTGGCTGCTTGTGGCATGTAGCAGTTTAGATAGTTTAATGTCCTTTTTCCTTTGTAGAGAAGCAAAGTTTGTCTTGTAAATGGCTTGTTTAGTTTTTGTAAAGTCTATCCATGAGGAAGTTTGTGTGGAAGGTTGTTTTTTTATGAGAGTATCCAGTTTTGAGAGCTCATTCTTAATCTTTCCCTGTTTGCTGTATAGGATGCTGATCAGGTGGTTTCGCAGTTTCTTTGAGAGTGTGTGACACAGTGTCTCAGCATAGTCTGTGTGATATGTAGATTGTAATGGATTTTTTACCTTTAGTCCTTTTGGTATGATGTCCATCTGCTTGCATTTGGAAAGGAAGATGATGTCTGTCTATATCTGTACGAGTTTTTTCATGAAGTTGATGGATTTCCACTCCATACGGCTAAATGCAGTGCCTTGCATAATGACAGGTTTCAGAGTAGCAGCCGTGTTAGTCTGTATCCGCAAAAAGAACAGGAGTACTTGTGGCACCTTAGAGACTAACAAATTTATTATTTATTAGTGTTGGGAGAAGACATCAAAGCATCTCTGTTCTTCCCACCCCAGCCCATTGATTCCAAAGCACATCTCTAGATGTTGTGTTGTGTTTCACATCCATCCAAGCCTTTTGAATGCTCTAGGCAAATCTATAATAAAGGGACCAGGAGCAGCCTCTCTTTGCTTCTCTTTTGCACAACCATGTTGGCTTCATTCAGACTCTCAACACGTTGCCTGTGCAGCAGTCCCCTAGGGAGTTCATTATCGGAGGGTTGATTTTTCTCCCAGCCCTCCAAAATGATGCAAGTGCAATGCTAATTCTGACCTGCCAGAGCCAGCCAGGTTCTTGGGTTCCTGGATGGGCTCTTTGTGGTAGTGGTTTCTGTTATTTCCCCACTCTCCCTGAGCTGGCCTCATGCAGGGTGAGAACCCAGAGCCCCCGTCGGAGGGCATTCATCTGGCTTCCCGTTCAACTCCCACTTGTGAGACAGGGCCTTGTAGAGCAGCTTTCAGCTCCAGACTGGATAGACCCCAAGCAAAACAGACCTGGAATGTGTACCCAACAGGGGTCTTGGAGATGCTATGGGGGGATTTTTCAGGTTCTTTTGCACCAGAAATTGGTGTCTGTGGTTAGACTGGTAGGGGGTGATGCAGGTGGGTGGGTGTTTACACTTGATGTTAGGAGTGGAAGTCTGTTTTGCAATAAAATCACAAGCCCTCACAGTGAGAGGACACAATGGTGGTGATCTTAGCTGCATGGTATGTGTGACGGGTTGGATCACAGAAACCCCCTTGGGAGCTGCCACCCGATGTGCAAAGACTACCCCTGCTCCTGTTTTCCCTGCCAGCTCAGGACTCCAGCACCCTGTCTTGCTGAGCCAGACACTCCCGTCTGGCTCCAGACACAGACCCAGGGTCTGAATCACTTGTCCCAAAGCTGCAAGTTTACCTGAAAACAGCTCGCAGTAGTGCGCTTGTCTTTAGCACTCAGATGCCCAACTCCCAATGGGGTCTAAACCCAAATAAATCCGTTTTACCCTGTATAAAGCTTATACAGGGCAAACTCATAAATTGTTCGCCCTCTATAACACTGATAGAGAGATATGCACAGTTGTTTGCTCCCCCAGGTATTAATACATACTCTGAGTGAATTACTAAATAGAAAGTGATTTTATTAAATACAGACAGTAGGATTTAAGTGGTTCAAAGTAGTAACAGACAGAACAAAGTAAGTCACCAAGCAAAATAAAATAAAATGCGCAAATCTATGCCTAATCAAACTAAATACAGATAATCTCACCCTCAGAGATGTTTCAGTAAGTTTTTCTCAGACTGGACACCTTCCAGGCCTGGGCACAATTCTTTCCCCTGGTACAGCTCTTGTTGCAGCTCAGGTGGTAGCTAGGGGATTCTTCATGATGGCTCCTCCCCCTCTCTCTTCTCTTCCCCCCCTTTATATATCTTTTGCATAAGGCGGGAACTCTTTGTCTCTTCTCTGGGTTTCCACCCCCCCTCACTGGAAAAGCACCAGGTTAAAGATGGATTCCAGTTCAGGTGACATGATCACATGTCACTGCAAGACTTCATTACTCACTTGCCAGCACACACATATACAGGAAGACTCACAGGTAAATACAGCCATCTGCAGACAATGGGAGTCATCAAGATTCCAAACCATCATTAATGGTCCACACTTTACACAATTACAATAGGCCCTCAGAGTTACATTTTATATTTCTAGTTTTAGATACAAGAGTGGTACATTTATGCAAATCAGATGATCACACTCAGTACATTATAAGCTTTGTAATGATACCTTACAAGAGACCTTTTGCATGAGGCATATCCCAGTTACTTACATTCACTTATTACCGTATTTTCTCTAAAACTATCTCAGTTACATTATATTGACTTATTATCAAGTTTTTATAAAACCATATAGACTGCACAACGTCACAGTATGAATGACTGTTACAGAGCCAGGCAGTCTTGCATGGAGTTTCTAACTCCATCAATATTTCTACACACCAGCTGCACCTTTGTTCTGGTGGAAATGGTGCCTCTGAAGCCATAGAGCTGAGGTCCTAAAGCTCATAGTGCCCTTGTCTGGCTCCATCAGCAGCTCAGCTGAGATATTCTGCATTCAGGGAAGCACCTGGAATGTACATGTAGGCTAGGGTGACCAGATGTTCCGATTTTATAGGAACAGTCCCGATTTTGGGGTCTTTTTCTTATATAGGCTTCTATTACCCTGTCCTGATTTTTCACACTTGCTGTCTGGTCACCCTAATGTAGGGTTCCACTTTTGACTGTGCGCTGGGATCTCTTTGCTTTGGTCATTCATCTATGGAGCTGCGAGGACTTGCCCTCCCTCCATGACAGCAGGCAGAAGTGAATGTCCTTTCATCCATTATTGATGCACTGGCTGAGTGTGCTCTTCGTGGACAGAGAGAGGAGAGGAGAGGCCAGGATTAAAGTGGGCCATGGGTGAGGTGGTATCCATTATCATAGAGAGCAGAACGCTGCCTGGACTGACACGTGGCCAATTACTGGATGAAATGCCAGCAGCTACACTTAAGGCGGAAAGCAAGCAAAAGGACCAGAATGGAAAGGAAGTGAGGATGGGGGCGGGTTGCAACCTCCCTCACTTCCAAAGCAGACATCCCATTAACATATTGTGGGAGGGTGTGTGTGTGTGAGCAGGAGACTACATTAAAACAATCTCTCCAGCCAGGAGGGAGTCTGAGGAGAGATATTAAATAGCTTGGAAGGAATGGGCATTAAATTTTCATCGGCTGATAGCTTTGAGGGGTGGAGGAAGAGGAGGGGGAGCTGGGGTGTGTGTAAATGGGGGAGAGTGTGAGAGAATGAAAGACATCCTAAAGAAGATGTAGCACAGAGCAGCGGCTGGGAGCTGCTTAGGAATGTTTCAAGGACAAGCTCTTGTCCATCCCTAGGAGCAAACCACACTGCTGGCTGGCTCCCCTCACCAAGAAAGAGGTGGCGCAGTCCCAGTGCTGCCTGCGCATTCCCTGCCATTTTAGCCATCGTCTGGGAAGGCCTTTATTAGCAGATCCCCATCGCAGGAGTGAAACTAGTTCATCAGGATTTCAAGCTAAAAACGGATGTCTCCAAGCCACCATTATTTTGCTTGCATGTAATGATGTGAGCACTCACTGATTTTTTTTTTCTGCATCTCACAGCAAGAGTGATGTGAATTTGTGCAGTCTGGGGACAAATGCAGAATTCAGGGTGAATTTATCCTCTTTGGAATTGACTATTTTCATGTCTAAAGACTCTTTCTGTCAAAGTGGCCAAAAGGTCAAGTTTCCACCTACTGACACAAACACTGGTTTAGTCAGACTCTGGAGGCCAGGCTGAAACCTGGGCAGTATTGTTAGGAGGGAATGGAAATAGGGTTTGCTGTTTTTCCATCTGAACTCCCTGGTGGTGAGAATTCTCTTGCACAGCTCCCATCTCTGCACTCAGTATCCAAGCCACGCCACTAAGGCTTTTTCTAAGAGCAGTGCTGGCTCCACTCCAGGGATCACTCTTGGAGAAGCCAAAGTTATAAACAAAGCAAGCAGCTCACAATGCTGAGACTTGCATCACATCCTCTCAAGGCAACATCACTGTTGCACATACCACATTGTGGCATGACATCAGCATGGCACTCAGCAACATCCTTGTGTTGCCGTGCAATGGTTCTGACTCCGAACATACTTGGCATGGGGAGATGGGCTAGATGACCTCTCGAGGTCCCTTCCAGCCCTGCATGTCTTTAATTCTATATTTCAGGATGCTTTCAATAACCTAGGGGCAGGGCAATGAATCAGGACCTATGACAGCCCCTATATACACCCACCCATTAGTCAGAGATAGGCCTAAACCAAGTCACTCGGTCCAAACAATCCAGAACTGAGAGGACTGTATAATCTGGATTCAGATTACTGCCACATTTGCTGGTTTGCATCTATCAAACCAAACCCCTAGATCCAAACAACCCTAAACTTTGGGAGGTTTGGATCTGAACTTCATGACACAGGGTGGTCTCTGTGAACAGTGACCCCCTTGGCAAAGTAGCTGCTCTTAAGACTGGTCAGATGCCCTTAGAACTAGAGAGTTTGATTCTTCCTGGCAAGATAGTAATATAAAGGGGGATCTTTGTTTAGGAATTTGCAAAGCAACTTGGATAAAACGGGACTCAAAGCTTCTCTCCAAAATCAGTCTGAGCCATTACAGAAACTGGCAATCAAGTGCAATGGATAAAAGCTAGGAAGCATTGCGGGGGCAGGGGAGGTGTCAGACTAGATGACCCTTGTGGTCCCTTCTAACCCTATGATTGATCTAGGGAGACAATGCACCTGGGACTATCCAACCTCTTCTCAACCCTGGCTAGTTCCCCTAAGACACACATTGGGTCCCTCATTTGTGAAGTGCCGGGTTTAATTCCATTATGGATTGAAAACAAACTCCCTGCCACTCACTCCTCCCATTCCCTCCCCATCATTAGTAATTGGGCACTCCATTGTCCCAGTTTGTTTGCTTTAGATGAGGAGATAGCTTTCCTTGTCTGACAAGAGCAGGGCTGTGTGGAGGGGTCTTTCTTTGTTCTGGCTGAAGTCTGTTCATTGCCCCACGGTTCCCTACCAAGAAAAAGCCATTACATTGACATCCTTTCCCTCCTCACTGGGAACCTGAAACCTCACTCTGGTTAAAGAAATAGATAATCATTTCCACTCATCAGCTTCCCAGGGTCTCTCTCCCCCACATCTGCCAATTAGCCCTCATCTTGGAGACAGGAGCAGTCATAAATTAACTCTTGGCGTACTCTGTGGATGTGTGTCTAAGCCAAGCCATGGCTATAGTCCCCTATGGTCATAACAGCTTCCCTGCAGTGTAGTGGGCCTGACTGCAGGAAGAGGCAGGGGATGTGAGTGTGTGTGTCCTGATTTGGATCCCTCATTCTGTATGCTGCCAGTATCTTGGGGACCTGTGTAGCCAATACGCCGAGTTCTTGGGGTGAGAAATGTAACGCTTACAGACCCTGGTCATCAGCGGGTGGGACTGAACCTGGGGCCTCTGGAACTTAGTGCATGAGCCTCTACCACATGAGCTAAAAGCTGCTGTAGAGCAGACTCATCCAACTCTCTCTCTCGCTAAGTGGTCTCAGTGGAAATGTGATGAAAGGGGAGGTGGTGCACAAAACTGGGTGGCACCATGGTAACCCTTTGGTTGATCTGGCCCTGCCTACAGCCCATGAAGGCCAGCAGAAGCTGATCTTGACAGGGTGATGTCAGTAAGAGCTAGAGTGGTCTGGAGAACATTGGCTGTTGTTTTATTTTTATTATCCTAATGCCTGGTGGCCCCAGCTGAGATCAGAGGCCCCATTGTGCTGGGCCCTGTACAAACCCATAGGGCCAAACTCCAGCTTTGCCCAGTCTACCTTGGGCAGCTCAGCGACTGCAGAACTCTTCCCCCACCCACCCCATTGTCCCTTTGTTTCTGTGCTAGGTGTTTCTGCCCCCAGCAGATAGAGCTGAGGCCAGCAAACTTATTGCATTCCAGATGTGCTGCTGTAGTTTGAACCCCTGGGCAGGATTCATCGACCACAAGAAGCTCTCTTTGAGAGTCTAACGAAGAATTAAGTTCCTCAGTGTTTTTAAATTAGAGAGAAGAAAAGAATTATATGAACTAGGCCTGAGGATGATGACCACACTTTCATGTGTGTGAGATACACCATCCCTTATGGTATGTAGAAAATAAACAATACATGTGGTTAATTGTGTAGGGCTGGTGTTCTGTCAATGCTAGGCACTTGTTAATTGTGGCTTGAAATATTTATTATTTATGTGGTTTTGAATCTTAACTATGCCATTCATTAGCCTTTACCCTCCCCTCTCCTTTCACCACCAGATATCTACCTGTCCTGACATTGGTGCCTCTAGATAATTAGCCTCCAGAGTGTGAAATAGCCTTTAGAATAAAAGGATATCATTGTTATAGCCTTATGCATAACAACCAAGTCACTATGTCTACACTACGAAATTAGTTCGAATTTATAGAAGCCGGTTTTATTGAAATCGGTTGTATACAGCCGATTGTGTGTGTCCCCACATAAAATGCTCTAGGTGCTCTAGTCGGCGGACCGCGTCCACAGTACGAGGCTAGTGTCGACTTCCGGAGCATTGCACTATGGGTAGCTATCCCACAGCTATCCCACAGTTCCCGCAGTCTCCGCCGCCCCTTGGAATTCTGGGTTGAGATCCCAATGCCCGGATGATGCAAAAACAGTGTCGCGGGCGGTTCTGGGTACATGTCGTCAGGCCCCTCCCCCCCGTCACAGCAACGGCAGACAATAGATTCGCGCCTTTTTACCTGGGTTACCTGTGCAGACAACATACCACGGCAAGCATGGAGCCCGCTCAGCTCAGCTGAGCTCACCGTCACCATATGTCCTCTGGGTGCCGGCAGACGTGGGACTGCATTGCTACACAGCAGCAGCTGCTAACTGCCTTTTGGCGGTAGACGGTGCAGTAGACTGGTAGCCTTCATCGGCGATCTGGGTGCTGGCAGCCGTGGGGCTTGCCTTTTGGCAGTAGATGGTGTATTACGACTGTTAACCGTCCTATTACAAGTTGGGTCATCGCACATTAGCAGAGTCTTCCCCGAGCACCCGATCAAGCAATAGGCCTGAAGACCATCGTAATACACTAACTGCCAAGCGACCAGTATTTGCTGCCAAGCACCCAGAAAGATGCCGAGGGCTATCAGTCACGCTGCACCGTCGTCTTAAGATGTAAAAAATAGATTTGCTCTGTATTCATTTGCTTCCCCCTCCCTCCGTCAAATCAACGGCCTGCTAAACCCAGGGTTTTCAGTTTAATCTTTGGGGGGGACCATTCTGTGTGACAGTTGTTTGTGTTTCTCCCTGATGCACAGCCACCGTTCTTGATTTTAATTCCCTGTACCTGTACGCCATGTCGTCACTCGGCCCGCCCTCCCTCCTTCCCCTAGTCCGTCAGATACTACTTTCGCGCCTTTTCTTTGAATTCTGGGTTGAGATCCCAATGCCCGGATGATGCAAAACAGTGTCGCGGGAGGTTCTGGGTACATGTCGTCAGGCCCCTCCCCCCTCGTCACAGCAACGGCAGACAATAGATTCGCGCCTTTTTACCTGGGTTACCTGTGCAGACAACATACCACGGCAAGCATGGAGCCCGCTCAGCTCAGCTGAGCTCACCGTCACCATATGTCCTCTGGGTGCCGGCAGACGTGGGACTGCATTGCTACACAGCAGCAGCTGCTAACCGCCTTTTGGCGGTAGACGGTGTAGCATGAGTGATAGCCGTGGGGCTGGCAGCCGTAGGGCTGCATTGCACCAGCCCCTTGCCCTTTGGTAGGCGATGGTATATTATGATTGGTACCCATCGTCTTCGTACTGGAGTGGCTGTCAATCATGGCCACCTGGGCAGACATGCTACTGTTTCGATGATGATGGCTACCAATCTATTTTCTGCCAATTGCCCAGTATTGTCTGCTAAGCACCCAGAAGAGGCCGAGGGCGATGCTGGGTGCTGGCGGACGTGGGGCTGGCAGACGTGGGGCTGCATTGCTACACAGCAGCAGCCCCTTGCCTTTTGGCAGACGATGGTATATTATGACTGGTATCCATCATCATCATACTGGAGAGGCTATCACTCATGCTGCACCGTCGGCTGCCAGCTTAAGATGTAAAAAATAGATTTGTTCTGTATTCATTTGCTTCCCCTTCCTCTGTGAAATCAACGGCCTGCTAAGCCCAGGGTTTTCAGTTTAATCTTTGGGGGGACCATTCTGTGTGACAGTTGTTTGTGTTTCTCCCTGATGCACAGCCACCTTTCTTGATTTTAATTCCCTGTTCCTGTACCTGTATGCCATGTCGTCACTCGGCCCTCCCTCCCTCCCGCCCTCCCTCCTTCTCCTGGTCCATCAGATACTAGTTTCGCGCCTTTTTTCTGACCAGGCGCCATAGCTAGCACTGGGATCATGGAGCCCGCTCAGATCACCGCGGCAATTATGAGCACTATGAACACCACGCGCATTGTCCTGGAGTATATGCAGAGCCAGGACATGCCAAGGCGAAACCCGGACCACCCGAGGAGGCGATTGCAGCGTGGCGAAGAGAGTGATGAGGAAATTGACATGGACATAGACCTCTCACAAGGCACAGGCCCCAGCAATGTGGAAATCATGGTGTCACTGGGGCAGGTTCATGCCGTGGAACGCCGATTCTGGGCCCGGGAAACAAGCACAGACTGGTGGGACCGCATCGTGCTGCAGGTATGGGACGATTCCCAGTGGCTGCGAAACTTTCGCATGCGTAAGGGCACTTTCATAGAACTTTGTGACTTGCTTTCCCCTGCCCTGAAACGCCAGGATACCAAGATGAGAGCAGCCCTCACAGTTGAGAAGCGAGTGGTGATAGCCCTATGGAAGCTTGCAACGCCAGACAGCTACCGGTCAGTCGGGAATCAATTTGGAGTGGGCAAATCTACGGTGGGGGCTGCTGTGATCCAATTTGCCAGGGCAATGAAAGACCTGGTGATATCAAGGGTAGTGACTCTGGGCAACGTGCAGTCAATAGTGGATGGTTTTGCTGAAATGGGATTCCCAAACTGTGGCGGAGCCATAGACGGAACCCATATCCCTATCTTGTCACCGGAGCACCAAGCCACCGACTACGTAAACCGCAAGGGGTACTTTTCAATGCTGCTGCAAGCCCTGGTGGATCACAAGGGACGTTTCACCAACATCAACGTGGGATGGCCGGGAAAGGTACATGATGCTCGCGTCTTCAGGAACTCTGCTCTGTTTCGAAAGCTGGAGGAAGGGACTTTCTTCCCGGACCAGAAAGTAACCGTTGGGGATGTTGAAATGCCTATCGTGATCCTTGGGGACCCAGCCTACCCCTTAATGCCATGGCTCATGAAGCCGTACACAGGCAGCCTGGACAGGAGTCAGGACCTGTTCAACTACAGTCTGAGCAAGTGCCGAATGGTGGTGGAATGTGCATTTGGACGTTTAAAAGCGCGCTGGCGCAGCTTACTGACTCGCTCAGACCTCAGCGAAAAGAATATCCCCATTGTTATTGCTGCTTGCTGTGCGCTCCATAATATCTGTGAGAGTAAGGGGGAGACCTTTATGGCGGGGTGGGAGGTTGAGGCAACTCGCCTGGCCGCTGATTACGCGCAGCCAGACACCAGGGCGGTTAGAGGAGCACAGCAGGGCGCGGTGCGCATCAGAGAAGCTTTAAAAACGAGTTTTGTGACTGGCCAGGCTACTGTGTGAAACTTCTGTTTGTTTCTCCTTGATGAACCTTCTCCAAACCCCCCCCCCCCCCGACCCGGTTCACTCTACTTCCCTGTAAACCAACCACCCCACCCCACCCTCCCCTCCCCACTTCGAGCACCGCTTGCAGAGGCAATAAAGTCATTGTTTTTTCACATTCATGCATTCTTTATTAGTTCCTCACAGAAGTAGGGGGATAATTGCCAAGGTAGCCTGGGATGGGTGGGGGAGGAGGGATGGAAAAAGACACACTGCATTTTAAAACTTTAAGTCTTATTGAAGGCCAGCCTTCTGATGCTTGGGCGATCATCTGGGGTGAAGTGACTGGGTGGCCGGAGGCCCCCCCACCGTGTTCTTGGGCGTCTGGGTGAGGAGGCTATGGAACTTGGGGAGGAGGGCTGTTGGTTACACAGGGGCTGTAGCGGCGGTCTCTGCTCCTGCTGCCTTTCCTGCAGCTCAACCATACGCTCGAGCATATCAGTTTGATGCTCCAGCAGACGGAGCATTGACTCTTGCCATCTGTCTGCAAGCTGACGCCACCTATCGTCTTCAGCCCGCCACTTGCTCTTTTCATCCCACCATTCAGCCCGCCACCTCTCCTCTCGTTCATATTGTGCTTTTCTCATGTCCGACATTGACTGCTTCCACGCATTCTGCTGTGCTCTATCAGCGTGGGAGGACATCTGCAGCTCCGTGAACATATCGTCCCTTGTCCTACGTTTTCTCTTTCTAATGTTCACTAGCCTCTGCGAAGGAGAAACATTTGCAGCTGGTGGTGGAGAAGGGAGAGGTGGTTAAAAAAGACACATTTTAGAGAACGATGGGTACACTCTTTCATTACAAGGTCGCATATTTCGGCTTGCAGGCAGCCATGGTAGGCCACAGTGTTTTGGCTTTTTTAACCTTCTTAACATGCGGGAAAGGTTGCAAACAGCAGCGCATTTCCCATATCAAGGATGAATTGGGTTGTCCATTTAAAATGGGTTTTCAATGTAAAAGGAGGGGCTGCGGTTTCCCGGTTAACATGCGGCACAAACATAGCACACGGTTGGGGTAGTGGTGGCTGCACCCCCTAGGATCGCATGCAGCTCCGCGTAGTAGCGGCAAGTTTGCGGCTCTGCCCCGGACCTTCCGTTTGCTTCTCTGGCTTTGTGGTAAGCTTGCCGTAGCACCTTAAATTTCACGCGGCACTGCTGTGTGTCCCTGTTATGGCCTCGGTCCTTCATGGCCTTGGAGATCTTTTCTAATACTTTGCCATTTCTTTTACTGCTACGGAGTTCAGCTAGCACTGATTCATCTCCCCATACGGCGAGCAGATCCCGTACCTCCCGTTCGGTCCATGCTGGAGCTCTTTTGCGATCCTGGGACTCCATCACGGTTACCTGTGCTGATGAGCTCTGCGTGGTCACCTCTGCTCTCCACGCTGAGCAAACAGGAAATGAAATTCAAACATTCGCGGGTCTTTTCCTGTCTACCTGGTCAGTGCATCTGAGTTGAGAGTGCTGTCCAGAGCGGTCACAATGAAGCACTGTGGGATAGCTCCCGGAGGCCAATAACGTCGAATTCCGTCCACACTACCCCAATTCCGACCCGCAAAGGCCGGTTTTATCGCTAATCCCCTCGTCGGAGCTGGTGTAAAGAAACCGGTTTAAAGGACCCTTTAAGTCGAAAGAAAGGGCTTCGTCGTGTGGACGTGTCCAGGCTTAATTCGATTTAACGCTGCTAAAGTCGACCTAAACCCGTAGTGTAGACCAGGGGGCTCAGATACAATGGTGATGAAGGAGGTATAAATGCTCTGCTACAATAGACAAAGAGGTAGAGACAAGTCAAATACAGAAAGGTAATGATACAATGTAATGGCAGGAAGCATGCCTAGTGGTTAGGGCACTAGCTTGGGACTTGGGAGACTAAGGTTCAATTCACTTGTCTAGTACAGACTACCTCTGTGACCATGCACAAGTCACGTATGGCTATGTCTACATTATGGAACCTATGCCAATATAGCCCTCTAATGTGTATGCAGTATACACCAACCGAAGGAGTTCTGCTGTTGTAGGAACACAACCTCCCTGAATGCAGGGCCAGTTCTGGCTTTTTGGCCGCCCCAAGCAAAAAAACAAAAAAACAAAAAAAAACCCTGCGGCACGGCCGGAGCCAGGGTGCAGGGGGGAGGGAGCGGGAGGGAGAGAGAGAGAAGGGGGGTGACCAGGGCTTCAGCCGGGCGCTGCCACGTGGCCCTTCCCGCCCTGCTGCCTCCCGGGAGGGCTCGGCGCCACTCCGGTCGGCTAGGAGGGAAGGACGCGGGCTGCCCTGCTGGGCTTGCTGCAGGGCGCTCCCATCCTCCGCGCCGCCACCCCCTACAGGGTGGCTGGAGCGTAACAACACCAAAAAAAAAAAAAAAAAAGCGGCCATGCCGCCCTAGGATTGGGCGGAATGTCGACTCCTACAAGCTGCCGCCCCAAGCTCCAGCTTGCTCAGCTGGTGCCTGAAGCCAGCCCTGCCTGAATGACATTAACTATGTTGACAGAAACCCTCTTCCATTTACGTAGCTGCATCTACACTGGGGGTTTTGGTCAGGGGTGTGTTTTTTTTCATGGACAGGCTGTAATAAAGCAGCCTTTGGTGGGACACTACTGAGAGTACCAATTCAGGACAAATTGCTTAGAGCAGGGCAATCACAGCCCAAGGCTGGGGGCCCTTTACTACTAAGTCACCCACCAAACCAGCCAAACAGAAAGGACTTCAGTTTTATCCCACTGGCTAACCAGAAGTCATACAAGTAATTCCCTCAGACACTCCAGTTTCCCAGTATCATCACCAGTGCCACTCTTATGGAGATGAATGGTTATGGAAACCAATAAAAGAAAAAAGGTTCTCCCGATCCCAAAGTACCAAACCCCAGACCCATGTCAATATACAAGTCAGATCTTATCCACAAATCACACTGTTGCCAGTCCTTTAGAATCTAAAATCTAACGGTTTATTCATAAAATGAAAGAAATATAGATGAGAGTTAAAATTGGTTAAATGGAATTAATTACATACAGTAGTGGCAAAATTCTTGGTTCAGGCTTGTAGCAGTGATGGAATAAACTGCTGGCTTAAGTTAAGTCTCTGGAGTACATCCACAGCTCGGATGTGTCATTCAGTTCATTGTTCAGAGCTTCAGTTTGTAGCAAAGTTCCTTCAGAGGTAAGAAGCAGGATTGAAGACAAAATGGAGGGTTTCCAGGGCCTTTTATAGTCTCTTGCCATGCGGCCTGTGTTTCCTTTGTTTCAAACGCAAGCTGCCCAGCACATGGCTTTTGGAAGCCTTAGAGTTCTCTCCATAGACGTCCTGCATGCCTTGCTGAGTCATAAGGTGTATCTGCCTTCTCTCAATGGGTCAGTTGTATAGCTGATGGTCCTTAATGGGCCATCAAGCAGGCTAGGTAGTACTGATGCCAAACTGTCTAGGGTGTCACCCAGAAGCATAGCACAAGTTTGAAATATGGACATACATACATATCTATAACTCATAATACAAAGGCGATACAAACATATAAACAAGATTATCATATCTGGCAAATTATAACATTTTTGCAGATATCTTACATGGCATATCTGGCTGATTACTTCGTGGGCATTACCCTAGGAGCCAACCTTTGAAACAGGTATAGAGCCAATACCTATAACTTGAAATACAAAAATTATACATGCATACAGATAGCATAATCATAACCAGCAAATCATAACCTTTTCATAGACACCTTACTTGACCTCCTTTGTATACGATTTGGTGCAACTATGGGACCTTGGTTGCAGCAATGATCTATACAGTCACAGTTCATGTCAATAACGTCATACCCCCAACGTAAAATTGATGCAGGAAAAGGGATGACACAAACATCGCTGACTGCCTCCCAAGAGCTCCCCATCCTTGGTTCTGTCTTACCACAGCTAGTATTGGGTTAGAAGCTGTATTAGTGTATGACAGAAATGGTTTACCCAAGTCATGTTCAATAATATGATTGAATCTCTTTACAGATTTAAGGTAAAACTTGGTTAGAACAATAGTGGATTGGATCTGCTCTTGCAGCATGGTTCCTGTATGTCTCATGTGATCTTGCGAAGAGCTAAAGAACATAGCTACTTTATCCATAAAAGCTCTGGCAAATGTTTTGAACCCAATTAATATCAAGCCAATGTAGATAATAATGTTGTCCATAGTATAGGAATCTTGGCATTTAGCCATGAAAGCAATATGGTAGTGTGCCTCAGTTTCCCTTTTTATACAGCACATCAGATCTGGAATGTCTTTTCTTCTGTGAAAAGTTCCAAGACTGTTTACAGGCACTAACTGTGAAACATCTTTATTACAAGATCTTTTAACATAAAGTGTGTTTTTATGTGTTACTTCTAACATGTTCAAGGGTTTCCCCGAAGAATTAGGCACATTGTACATTTTTGCAGTTCTTGGTAATAGCTACACATTGGTTACAAAACTAACCATTAGCAATAACAACAAATACATTGCAAGTGTCCATCTACAATCATTTTTGTCATGCCAAACCTTTGGCTCAATACCATTGGGGTTGGAGCTTTTAGGGTTACCCTGTGGATTCCCTTTGCAAAATTAAGTTTTCTTTTTCCTCCTTGTTTTGTAGGATCAAACCCTGATTTCTTTTGCTTAACAGAATTCACTGGCTTATTGGGTGTGCTCTCTTTGCTAACAGCTATTAGCAAGTTTTTCTTCCCTCTGTCAGCCAGATAATGTTCATCAACACACCCTTCAGTTGCAGCAAACTGTTTGCAAAGACTACCCTGAAAAATTTTTTCTTCAGGAATCTTTCTAAGCCCCAATTCACCTTTACCTTGCTTCACAGAAGCATTGCTCTGCTGAGCCACTACCAACTCCTGAGTTTCACTTACATCCAGAATCACCTTTGGCTTATCAGGCAGATTCCTACACAATCCCCTTTCATGTCAAAAGGTCAGAAGCATTCTTCTGTCCTTTGCCACACACAAGCCGTCACCTTCAGCCCCCAACTAAAACCTCTCTAGCTCATCTTCAAGGATCTACAACCTATCCTGAAGGACGATCCCTCACTCTCACAGATCTTGGGAGACAGGCCAGTCCTCGTTTACAGACAGCCCCCAAACCTGAAGCAAAGATTCACCAGCAACCACACACAACACAACAAAAACAGTAACCAACAAAGCCTGTTGCCAACTCTGTCCACATATCTATTCAAGGGACGCCATCATAGGACCTAATCACATCAGCCACACCATCAGAGGCTCGTTCACCTGCACATCTACCAATGTGATATATGCCATCATGTGCCAGCAATACCCCTCTCCCATGTACATTGGCCAAACTGGACAGTCTCTACGCAAAAGAATAAATGGACACAAATCAGACGTCAAGAATTATAACATTCAAAAACCAGTCGGAGAACATTTCATCCTCCCTGGTCACTCAGTTACAGACCTGAAAGTTACAACACTCCAACAAAAAAACTTCAAAACCAGACTCCAACAAGAAACTGCAGAATTGGAATTAATTTGCAGACTGGACACCATTAAATTAGACTTGAATAAAGACTGGGAGTGGATGGGTCATTACACAAAGTAAAACTTATTTCCCCATGTTAATTTTTTCCCCTACTGTTACTCACACCTTCTTGTCAACTGTTGGAAATGGGCCATCCTGATTATCACTACAAAAGTTGTTTTTTTCTCCTGCTGATAATAGCCCACCTTAATTGATTAGTCTCATTATAGTTGGTATGGCAACACCCATTTTTTCATGTTCTCTGTGTATATATATCTTCCTACTGTATTTTCCACTGCATGCATCCGATGAAGTGGGTTTTAGCCCACGAAAGCTCATGCCCAAATAAATGTGTTAGTCTCTTAGGTGCCACAAGTACTCCTCATTCTTTTTGCTGATACGGACTAACACGGCTACTACTCTGAAATCTTTCCCAGCAACACACTAGCAACAGGCAAAGCAAAAGTACCTGAATCGTTTGGTTTCTGGGATTTTGCTAGGACACTAACTGGATGCAACCTAGTTACAGTGCCATTCTCCCTAGCAGACATAAACTTAGGACCATTCCCTTCCTGGGCTTTAGTCAAATCCTGAATTAACTCTGGGACCACTGATAAATTGTCAGGTAGCATAAACTGAGAAGCACTCTCTTTCTGCTTCACAGACAAAGAAGAGCTGGAGAGACATTCCCCTTTAACAGACACACAGCTTAGGATATCATTTCCCTTGTCCCAGCACACAGGACTGTTCACAGCAACTGCTTGGAGACTGGGGTAGCTCCCTCCATGGGCAAGTAATTACCCTTAACAGACACAGGCACGTTTCCTTCACTGTTACGTTCTCCACGCAGGTAACAGGTAAGGTATAGGGACACTTATGTTCCACTAATCTTGCCTTCCCAAACTGCTGACTAGAGAAAGCCATCAGCTCACAAGGCTGCCTAGGCCCATCCAAACTTTCCTTGCCTTCCTCTCCCTTGTCCCAGCACACAGGGCTGGTTACAGATAAATACTGGGAGAGTGGGGCAGCTTCCTTACCAGGCAAAGTGACACTCCCAACAGATAAGCTGCTGCTCTTCACACTACACTGAGCTACTTCCAGCAAATCACAGTTAGCTTTTTTTGGTTCACTTTTATAAGCTGTACTAGCCAACAATTCATCACCCTGTGGCGGGTTGGATCACAGAAACCCCCTTGGGAACTGCCAACTGATGTGCCAAGACTATTTCTGCCCCTGCTTTCCCTGCCCCCCTGGTCATAGCATAATGGGTTAAATACAGAAAAATGCTCAGAGTAATACAGCATTGTTATAAACTGACTTTCAAGATGATACTGTTTCTGCTGTTCTTCCAATACTCGTAGCTGAAGTCTGGCAGTCATCTGTTACATCTGGTGAGCTTTCTCCTCAACAGCTATACACTCCAGGTGCCTTTTATGAGCCTTTTCCTCCAATTCAGCCATTCTTTCAGCAGCTTCTCTCTCTCTTTCAGCAACCCTTTCCTTAGCTTCCTTTTCCAGCTGGGCCAAGGCTTGCTTCTCTCTCATTCGAATTTCTTCCAGTTTTTGTTTATGTTCAAATTGCAGGTTGTCTCTCAGGGCTTGCAGTTTCATTGCTTCTGCTGATGCTTTCTGGCTCATGGTCACTGATCTTTAACCCAACAAAACTCACAATCCCAAAATTCAAATTTGGATAGCGTGGGGTTCTGATCCAAAACGTAATTCATCTGGTTCTGTGGATCCTAGCACGACTACGCCACTGTAACAAAGCGGCCATTGGCAGGACACTACTGAGAGTACCAATTCAGGACAAATTGCTTAGAGCAGGGCAGTCACAGCCCAAGGCTGGGGGTCCTTTACTACTAAGGCACACACCAAACCAGCCAAATAGAGTGGACTTCAGTTTCACGCCACTGGCTAACCAGAAGTCATACAAGCAATTCCCTCAGACACTCCAGTTTCCCAGTATCATCACCAGTGCCACTCTTATGGAGATGAATGGTTATGGAAACCAATAAAAGAAAAAAGATTCTCCTGATCCCAAAGGACCAAACCCCAGACCCAGGTCAATATACAAGTCAGATCTTACCCACAAATCACACTGTTGCCAATCCTTTAGAATCTAAAATCTAAAGGTTTATTCATAAAATGAAAGAAATATAGATGAGTTAAAATTGGTTAAATGGAATTAATTACATACAGTAATGGCAAAGTTCTTGGTTCAGGCTTGTAGCAGTGATGGAATAAACTGCTGGCTTAAGTTAAGTCTCTGGAGTACATCCAGAGCTTGGATGGGTCATTCAGTCCATTGTTCAGAGCTTCAGTTTGTAGCAAAGTTCCTCCAGAGGTACTCCAGAGTCTACAGCCAATACAGGCTTGTTCCCTAGTGTCTTGTACAGTCTAGTTTTAAATGAACCCTAGTTTCGTCATTTCTCTTGGGAGATATGGATGAGGTCTGTGCACTAAGAGTATTTCACTACTGACCCTTCTGCTAATGTCAGTTCCTGCAGCCTTTACTTTTAAACTTTTGTGGAAATTGATGTCTCTTTTTTTTTTTTTTTCATTAAGGTGAATTTTTATACTAATGAAATGGAGGGAATGGTAATACTGACCATAGCTAGCTGTAACATATGTATCTTAAGGGTTTATATGGCCCCATTACCACAGTATCCCAGCATCTCACAACAGTCCAGCAAGGTAGGGAAGTGCTATTATTCCCATTTTACAGATAGGAGCTGAGTCTCAGAGAGACTAAGTGACCTGCCCAAGATCACACAGGAAGTCTGTGGCAGAGCGGAGGATATGAACCTGGGTTTCCTGAGTCCCAGGCTGGCACTCTAGTCATCTTTACTCTCAGTATAGGCAGACATTGTTTAAACATTCCCCCCACTTTATCCTAACTGGGCCTTGACTGAGCATAGTATGCTTGTCTTTGTCCACTCCTCTGTATTAAGTGGCAGGACAAGATCAGCAGTAGAGATATTTGTAGGCAGACCCAGCTCTGGTTGCATTTTGTCAGCTATCTTGGTATGGACATTCTATTAGGATAGCAGTTCAATGAATTACAAAGTGTGTTTACACTACACGGTTGGTGATCACACAGACACCAAAAGCTTTGGCAGCATTATAAGGTCACCAGTGATGGACATAGACTAGGGTTACCATCCGTCCGTATTTCCCCGGACATGTCCGGCTTTTGCGTCTCTAAATAGCCATCCAGGAGGAATTGGTAACAAGGTTAAAATGTCCCGTTTTTTTTTCTCCTTCGCCTCCCTCCCTCCCTTCCATGCAGAGTGCAGCTGCTGATTGGGCGTCTTGGCCGATTGACCCACTCCCACTGGCCTCCAGCAGTCAGAGCCCTCCCCTGCTCCCCCCTCCCTCTGTCTGCAGCCCTGTGTAATACACAAACCAACCCACCGGGCAGCGTGTTTTGCAAACACGTGGAGCCAGAATGGTAAGGGGAGTCCGGGGGGGGGTAGTCAGGGAGCGGGGGAGTGTTGAATGGGTCCCTGGCCTCCACATGCCACCCCCCCTCCTCGCATCCCCCACCCTGTGAACCCCCCCCTTGCCTGCCTCTCCCTTGTCTGCTGCCCCCGGGTCCTAGTGTCCCCCATCTACTAATGGGAAGACAGGCTGCCCTTACCCTGCCCTTCCACCCTAGCCCTGAGCCTCTCCAACACCCCAAACCCCTCAGCCCCAGCCCTCATCCCCCCACACCCTAATCCTCTGCTCCATCCCTGACCCCCCTCCTGGATCATGAACCCCTCATCCTCAGACCCACAGCCCTCACCCCTGCATCCCCTCCTATCTCCAAACTCCTTCCCAAACCCCCTCCCCACACACCCCCTCCTGCCCTCAAACTCCCTCCTAAAGCCTGCACCCCCTCCCTTTGCACCGCCTCCCACCCCCAAACTCCATCCCAGAGCCTGCACCCCTGACCCCCTCCTGCACACCCACCCTCTGCCCCAGCCCAGAGCCTGCACCCAGCACCCAAACTCTACCCCAGAACCTGCACCCTGCACCCCTCCTGCACCCTAATCCCCAGCCCAGGACCCGCACCCCAGACCTCCTCCCCCCACCCAAACCCCCTCCCAGAGCCTTAGGCAGGTAGGGGGGGTGGGTTCTGGGCACCACCAAAATTTCTACAACCCTGCCACCCATGCGAGTGGATAAGGGTCGGGGCAGTCAGGGGACAAGAAGCAGGGGGGGTTGGGATTCTGAGGGGGGCAGTCAGGGGGTGGGAAGTGGGAGGGAGTGGACTATGGTGGGGCTTTGCGCCCCGCCCCCCAGTGTCCTCTTATTTGATTGTGGAAATATGGTAACCCTAACATAATCTGAACATCCAGCCAAACTGTCTTAAAGACCTAGCTAGAGATCGATCTGGGTCAGGCCAGATCTGCCAGGAGGGTACATTCCTTTAAGATTTTCCTTGATCATCATGATGATGATGATGATGATGGTTGATTGATTGATTGATTGATTGATTGATAATAACTTTAAGCATATGCTTAGTTCCCACTGAAGTCAATAGGACTTACGCACATACTTAACTGCATTGCTGAACTGAGTCCTGGTATTGTCCTCTATCTAATCATGTAGGCACTGGCAGTTATCAGTTGTGATCTCCACCCTTGCTGTACTAGTCATGTCTAGATTTCATTTGAACTTGGCCCACCCAACTGTGCCAAGTATTGTTCTCTATTTAGAGATGCAGACAAATTAGGTTGAGAACTATGAGATTTGCTTCACTTATGACCTCATGAGCTTTGCACGGAGTCTCAAACTAGCCTGTCACTGCACATTGCACATATTAAGTGTGCAGTATTTCAATGTTCATGCTCTGGTGCAGCACACAACATCACACTGATTAAACTTTTCCTTACTGGGGTGAAGTCTTTTAACTCACACCGTCAGCTCCAGGAATCAAATCTGACCAAGTGTCAGGAAACCCTCAGATGTCTGTAGGCCAGGCATGAAGGCAGCTCCCCTTCTCCATTTCAATTAGTACAGGGGTTCTCAAACTGAGGGTTGGGATCCCTGAGGGGGTCACAAGGTTATTACCTGGGAGGTCGCGAGCTGCCAGCCTCCACCCTAAACCCCGCTTTGCCTCCAGCATTTATAATGGTGTTAAGTATATAAAAAAGTGTTTTTAATTTATTAGAGGGGGGGGGGTCACACTCAGAGGCTTGCTATGTGAAAGGAGTCACCAGTACAAAAGTTTGAGAACCACTGGATTAGCAGGAATGGCTTAGCCTCCTGCTCTGTCCTGGGAGGAGGAAGGGAGTGTGACTCTAATCCATTTGGAGGGGAGGCAAGTGGGGCAGAGAGGTGATTTCTGTACATGTGACCCTAAGAAACTGCCCCATTTAGTGCTGATCCCCAGAGGGACCTTGTCCAGGCAGCCATGGAGGGGATTATCAAACCGGCCCTAATGAGGGACAGGGGGAGGCAGGAGCAGGAAGGGAAGAAAGGGGGCATTGAAATTTGCTTGCCTCTCTCAATTCATTAGGAAGGCTTAAGGGATCCTTGTCAGAAAGTAGGCTCCATTTGTTGTTCCAAAACACCTCAGGTTTAGTGGGTAGATGTTTGCGATTTAGTGGGGATTACTGCCGTGTATCTGGTATTACATAAGGCCTAACTGAAAGCTCAGCACAGCTCCTTGCTACACTCTTGAGTGGAGGAGGAAGCTTTAAAGTGAACAGTGCTTGGCAATCTCTGTGCTGATCTTCTCCTGCCCTGCACCATCCAAAGCTAAAGAATCATGGTGCAAGGGTCTTGTTTCTACAGCACCTAGCACAATGGGGCCCTGGTCCATTCCTGGGGCCCCTGGGCGCTATTGCTATACAAATATTGTGCGTGGGATGGGCAAGAGCATCCTTATTAAGGCATGATCCTTGCATTAGCCCTCAATCCTTGCATCACCTATGTGTGATCCCATCACCTATTTGTGATCCTTGTATTTTTGCTGCTGTGGACGAGGGACAGAGAGTGTGGGAATGACTGGAAGTGTTGCTGGCAAGGGGAGCAGGAATGGTACCATTTCTAATCCTTCTCAAACTGGAACAGGCATGTGATGTCAAACTAAACTTAGTTGTTGTCCCTCATTGGAAGAAGACTGCCTACCAGGCCTGAAAATCTATAAGGTGTGTGTATATATATATATATACCTTTTAGAAGAAGAAACAGGATCTAGTGATCAAGTTACTGGACTAAGAATGGGAAAAAAAGAACTAGGTTCTAATCCTAGCTCGTGTGACTCATTTCCCCTTGCTGTGCCTCAGTTTCTCCATCTATGCAACAGGTATAATACTACTTAGGAACCACAGGGGTCTTGTAACATTAATTATTGTTGATAGTGCACTTTGAGTTAGATGGCACCAGAGAAAAGCAAAAGGTCATTAGAACCAAATTTACCTCTGTCCCAAACCAAACTTGGTGTTCCTCTTTCTTTATTGGGGAAAAATGGTTAAATTATTGTAATAAATTATTTTTAGGAATTTTTTGTTCAACCCTGATACCAACACACTATAGAAACCTGCCAGAAGATAAACCCTATTGCACCCCAACTGCTCTTCATGATAGAATATCAGGGTTGGAAGGGACCTCAGGAGGTCATCTACTCCAACCGCCTGCTCAAAGCAGGACCAATCCCCAGGCAGTTTTTTGCCCCAGATCCCTAAATGGCCCCCTTAAGGATTGAACTCACAACCCTGGGTTTAGCAAGGCAATGCTCAAACCACTGAGCTATCTCTCCCACTGTAGCATATACCTTTGGCAAGCTTTCATCTCAGAGGGCTCTGCTGTTTTATTAAATCTATTTTAGTATTGGCATGGCAAATCTATTCCTGTCATTGGTAACTCAATGACCCTGCTGTGTTGAAATGTTAGGGGGGAAATGTACAGCATGGTCATGGTCAGAAAACTGTTCACCCTGAGAGCTGCTTGAATTACTTGTAAACAATTTATCCAGCACATTTTCCCCTCAGTTATCAAATATAAATTATTCACAAATCACTGTTTTTATTATTCCAGTAGATTTATTTTACTGTGCAGATATGCACCATGTGCTTCTTAGACTTCTATCTTCTGGCTTTGCTGTCAGTCCAGCAGAGCCAGTTCTGATATGGGAAAGTGAGCTGGATTCCATCCTCCATTAACATGCCAACACATTCTGAGTCTAACAACTGAGATCCTCATGAGATGGCCAGTAAGCAAGTCAAGGCAGGATTGAGGCCTGTGTCTTTTATTCACCAGCAACCTAGGCTAGATCTGAATCGGTGGCCTAAGGGTGAAAAGCTCAATGGCCCAGTTGGCTCTCGTGTGGAATTTTAAATGGCAGCAGAACTTCTCTGCTGTTGTGCTGAACCAGACGTTTTAAAGGGTTTATAATCAGGACTTGTTTGTTCTTTGTAACTTCATGATGGCTAGATCTGTTGTGGCCTTTTTAGATGTGGACAGTATATGTTGATCTGGCATGAAACTCCTCTTTCACTTCGCTCTGTTAGGGAAGACCTGCGAGAACTGGAAAAGTCCAACAGGAAGTGTTTTGGTGCCTCAGCAGGTAGCACTCTCCCTTTCATCAGCATGGAACAAGTCCTTCAGCCTGAGGTTAGAGGGTGCTGGACTGAGTTAAAGTATCTCAGGGCTGGCTACATTACAAAGTTATGTTGGTTTCACTACATTGTTCAGTGATGTGGAAAATGGCATGCCCTGTGCAGTGTAGTGAGCTAACCTAAGTGCCGTTGTAGACACCACCAGTTTGACAGAATAATTCTTCCATTCATCTAGCTACTACCTCTCTGAGCAGTGGATTTACTAGAGCAACAGAAGAACCCCTTCTGTCTCTGTATTAAGGGTCTACGCTATAACACTACAGCTACAGATTTAAAACAGAACTCTGTGTCTTTTGTGGTTAGTCACATATCCCATGGATTTTGTGGTCATTCAGTATCCCAGAGCTCTCATCGCAAGATTAAGAGTGCTAGCAAATGTCCCTCAGTGGTAATTGCATTCTGGATTATTTAAATCCCCCTTCAGGTTTCATTTGGAAAAATTCTTCACTTCTTCACCTGAAGTGTTGCTATGCACTGTTAAACTGCTGCTGTGCTCCATCTCAGAGGTGGCTGCATTTTGCAGATTGAAGAAATGAACCTTATATACACACCCTGTCAGATTCATTCATTAACTTTAGTGGAGTTATACCAGGCATAAGTTTGGCCTGTAGTCAGTAATACACTTTGGGATACTTTGAGGTGAACAGGCTATATGAATATAAGTCATTAGGTCTCTGACTTGGGCATGAAGGGAAGGGGCGTTCGTTCCTCTGATGTCTTCAGTTCACTGCAAGGCTTTGTGCATGTCGAGGTGGATGTACCCCTGCTGTTACGCTGAGTGGTTGTTTTTTCTTCTTCTTTCTTAGTAAAAGCAGCTCGGATGTTGAGAAGAAATGGGAAGCCCAGGGGGTGACTCATGTGTCCTCTGAGCCTACGCACTCTCCAACCTGGGAGGAGAAGGTGACCATGGAAATTGATGCAGAAGATGCAGGCCATGAAGGTATGGTTTCTGAAGAGAGCTGAACAGTGGGTAGTGGTGAGGGAAAGGTGAATATCAGTGAGATGGCCTGATTCTCCAGTCACTTACACCTGTGCTAATGCGACCAGCTCAGAACCATCCCACTACACATTTGCTAATGACTTCCCAAAGCAAGGCACTTAGGAATCAGGCCCCTTAAGTGTAGCTATGTATACAATTGTTAACTATCCTTATGTTTCAGGGCATGAGCTGATCATCAGCTAGGGACAGGAAGAAGTTCCACCCATTATATACGGTTGCAAAGTTAAGCTCTCATATAGAACTTTTCATCAATAGATCTCAAAGTACTTTACAAAGGAGGTCAGTCTCTTGATCCCCATTTTACAGATGGGGAAACTGAGGCACAGAGCTGTGACGTGATTTGCCTAAGGGCACCCGGCATGCCAGTGGTAACCATGGAAATAGAACCCATGTCTTCTGAACCCCAATACAGCGCCCTACAAGACAGAAGTTCAATACAGTTTTATATTCTGGTTTTGGAAAGAATCAGGATGGTGTGCTTAAGAACATAAGAATGGCCATACTGGGTCAGACCAATGGTCCATTTAGCCCAGTATCCTGTCTTCCAACAGTGGCCAATGCCAGGTGCTTCAGAGGGAATGAACAGAACAGGACAGTTACTGAGTGATTCCTGTCATCCAGACCCAGCTTCTGACAAGCAGAGTTCTAGGGACACCCAGAGCATAGAGTTGCATCCCTTACCATTTGGACTTATCTTATTATGGCATCCACACTTGTAGTGCAAGTAGCACATTGATAGTAGTGGGTAAAGCCAAATAGGGTTCAGGCATGTTATGCACACTTTCCTCTGAATTCCCACAGTGCACCATAAACTGTGTACTCATTCTCCTACTCCACCCCTGTCTCCCTCACCCAGCCCTGCTAACACTGCTCAATGCTGACTTGCCACAATCTTCTGTTGTAGTTCTGGGTCCTCATTCAGGTCTGGGTCTGACTTTTAAAAATGCTGAACACCCACAACTCCAGTTGAAGTCAATGAGAGCTGTGGAAGTTCCGCACCTCTGAAAATCAGCCCCTGTAAATTGGCCCATGAATAGCTCTGCCAACGCACTCCAGTCCTATTATGAAACAGTGTTCTGGGACTCCCCCATAGCTGTGGAAATCCATTCCTGTGGATCTGCAGCGTACCTGCTAATCCATTCCTGGCTCTGCACACAGCAATGTCAGTGTACCTGAATCCTGACCTGGTATGGTTCCAATCTCAGCACCCACCACAGCTTTGCCAGTCCCCCTCAATTCTGCTCCACAGCATGCCTGATTATTTTTCAATCATTACTAATTAGAAGCTTCCCTGCTGCAGTGATGGTTAAGCCTTGTGGCTTGATTGTTCCAATCACAATGTAGTTAAGTATACAGTCATAATAATGTTAATGGCATTAGAGTTTGTGATTAGATTAAAATCAGATGCTTGGAAAATGAATGCTGAACCCGAGTGGAAATTAGTCATAGCATTACATGTAATTCTATTAATGCTGCTGCTTAAGTGAAATAAAAAACATTTGACGTACTTACTGTACTTAACTGCCTTAGGCTAACAGGAAATGGGGGTGCAAAGAGAGACTAAAATAGCTGCCAGATCCTCCTCTGGTGAAAATCAACATAGTTCTGCTGACTTCAGTGGAGTGACACCAACTGAGGATCTGGCACTCTTTGTGTGTAACTATATCTATATATGCTTGGAGGTGAGATATATAGCATAAAACGATTGCTGTTTGGGTTATTGGGTTGGTTTGATGATGTTTGGTTGATGTCAGGGATAAGCCTTTACTGGCTTTAAAGCCTCTAAATGTGGATATGTGTAGCTCTCCAGAAGCAACCCAAGGAAAAATCATTCTCCCTGGAAACTAAGAAGTCTATTTTTTGTAGGGTTCATTAGACAGTTTAAAATACCTTGTTGCCCCAATGAGGCTGACGTGATTTACCTCAAACCTAGCCTTTGTTTGTTAAGATTAGAGGGTCATATGACCCTATCTTAGTCACTGGCCAGTCAAATTATTAGGGTTTTTTTCTACCAAAACCTATTGCCCCAGCAAGGACAATACTGCTTAAAAATATTGTAGCCCACATGATCCTGTTTCAGACAAGAGGCAGTGCAAGGCCTCAATCCTCTGCTAAGCTCCATAGGAGCAAACACCAGTGTGTGCAGGTGCCCATTGCAGGATTAGGGCACAAGGTCAATATCTTTAAGTGACTCGTCATTTCGGGTGGCTCCGTTTTTGGGATACCTTCAAGGGATCTGCTTTTCAGAAAGCACTAAACATTGGCCCTCAAAATCATGCCCCTTGAAGTGACTCTGGAGTGACAACATGGCTACAGGTTTTGATACAAAACAGTCACTCCTATTTAAAGAGCCACATACACTTGTATACAGTGAGAGAGCAGTACTGCTGAGGTGTGCAGTGAGGGCTTAACTGTGAAAGGTGCAGAGCACTCTGACCTGATCCAGCAAAGCATTTAAACTTGTGCCCAACACTAAGCACATCAGTAGCCCCATTGGCATTAATGGCATTATATATGTGCTTAAATTTAAGCCTGGGCTTTGCTGGTTGAGTGTTCAGCACCTTGCAGGACCAAGCCCCGTCAAGGTATAAGGCAAGAATGCACAGAGTCTCTCGTAGTCCTGATACATTTCTGTCTTGCAGTGCTTCCCAGATGTGTATTATCCTACTTAGAAAGGAGAGGTATTTATAATCCCCTGATTGGATTAATTTTGAATAATTTGTGGGGAGTGTAATTATCCTACTTATCTATCGTTGGTACTTCTGTACCCCCTCATCTTAGTATCTGAGCAACTCCCCATCTTCAATGTTTTTATCCTCCCAATAGCTGAATGTGGCAGGGCTGTGCTGTTATCTCCATTGTACACAGTGGGAATTGAGGCACCAGGGTTCCACAGGGGAGTCTGTGGCAGAGCAGGGAATTCAACCCAGCTCTCAACTCCCAGGCTGTCCCCCTAACCCCTGGGCCGTTCTTCCTCTCATCTTATCCTAGTTTATGTGATGGTGACTTGTTAAGCTCTGGGTTTTCAAATCGTTTTTCAAAATTACTTTTAAATGACTCAGAGCACCACACCCTCTTGGGTGCTGAGGATCTGTTCCCTGCTCTTGAGTTTTGTCTTCCATCCCACTCACAAGTCTCTAGCCTCAGAGATACTGGTGTTGGCAACTGAATTTGCTCCCATTGGAGAAAAAATGGAACCTTTGAACTCATACCTGCAAGGAGCTCCCCGTGGAAGTGCAATAACTTTAGCAACCAAGGATTTCTGTTTAACAAATCTGATTGCGCTCTCTTTGTAGGCTATCCTGAGCCCAGTCCTGCAGATCTTTCTCAAGCAAAACTCCTGGAGCATATCTACACTTGGAGCTAGGGGTGTGATTCCCAGCTGGAGGAGACAGACTGTGCGAGCTCTGATAGTGCTAGTCTCTTAAAATAGAGTGTAGCCACGGCAGCATGAGTGGTGGGATCAGCTAGCCACTTCAAACACATGCTATGTTTGGGAATGTCTATGTACTCAGGGCAGTTAGCCCATCCTGCCACTCCACTCCTTGAGCTGGGATTTGCCCTCCAGCTCCACGTATAGACATAGCTGATAAGAAGTGCTGTTCCAGAGGTGGGTGGGTGGTTGGATAGCTAGTTAAATAAAACACATGAAGATGCACCCTTCCTAAAGCCCTGCCATCACTTTAAAATGATACAGTCAAGTAGCCAGGTCAACCACTCTGCTCTACAAAAAGCAGCTGTCATCAAAGAAGGCAGCTCAAACCAATACCTTCCAGATCCAGCCCCAACCCTCAGGGAGGTGTGTGCACGTGCAGGTAGAGACTCGGTGAGTTGCTGTTTTAGAAAGCTTGATCCAGTAAAGCACACAAATAATTCTAGTGACTTCAGTGAGGCTATTTGCATGCTTCCAGTTCAGCACGTGCTCAAGTGCTTTGTTACGTTGGGGTCAGAGTGTTCAGCACCCTGCAGGATCAAATTGTAATGAACATACACTAGAGTAAATTATTTTGCCATGATTTAAAGTATTTTCTGTTTTCTCGGCCTTCTATTCTCTTTCTTTTCCTCTGTGGCTGGGTTCTTGCCTCTCTTCTACCCAAGATATGAGGTAGTGCTTAATTTGTGCCGCAGCTTGCCAGGCCTGAGCCCCGGCACCTCTAGGCTTGGCAGTTCATAGTCCAGCACCTCTGGGTTTGCTGCATCAGTTATGAATGTAAAATAATTGCTTGAGCCCCAACACCTCTTTCATTACAAAGTAAGCACTGGAGTAGTCACCTCATTTACCATCCTGTTTGCACTCTGAGGGCTCACCAAGGGGCGGAGTGTGATCCGATATCAAAGACAACTAGTGGAACAGATTGGCTTTAATGTGGGACAGAGTGTTTTATCACTTACAACTTAAATGGCAAGTCCTTTCTCTTTCCACAAAGGTCTCTGAGAAAAACAATCTGCATATATATTGAGCTGTCTTTTAAAAGTAACAGCAGAAAAACATATAACTCCAGTCAGAGGATGGAAAGGCAGGGTGAGAGGAGACTCTGTTGCCTCAATTCAGCAATCTATGCCTATTTGGCAAAGCACTTCAGCACGTGCTTAACTTTAGGCATATGCTTAAGGTTAAGTGCTTTGCTGAACTGGGATGGACTTAAGCACGTGCTTCAATGCTTCACTGCACTGGGACCTTGGGGAGAGAAGAGTTAAATTGTCCATCAGTGCAATCAGTAATTAGGCTGGTGGTAGGGAGAGCTAAGTGTAAATGGCAACATAACAAGATGTGGGGTGGTTTTCATTGATTTGCCTTTGACAAAGGAGTCAGGTTTGTGGTTTTCTCCCTCTGGTTCTTCTGGGGGCACCAGAAATTGCTGCGATACCATAGGGTTAAACTGGGGTCACCGAAGGGGTTAAATCAGTGGTTTATCAAGGAAGGTGAAGAGGGATGTGCGAGGGGGGGTTATCCCTTCAGGGGAAGTGGCAGCAGGCTGTTGCTGTGATGATGGGGGTGAGCAGAAAGCAAGACCAAGTTAATGATAGGGGAGGCAAGATTCCATTCTTCGGGTGACAGGTCCAACATGCCAAACAGGCCTCTCCACTCCTTCAAGTGACTTGAGACACAAAGGAGCCCTACCAGGGGAAGACAAAGCTGGGAGTTAATGAGGCATGTTTCTTTCATGGAGACACAAAGCAAGGGCCTCCCCTGCCTCAGAGCTGTCTAATCAGGTCAGTGAGCTCTCACAATGCAGCTGAGCTTGGCCTGACTTGTGCATTAGGGCAGCAAATGGGGTCTGGCTGCAAGTATTGTATTCTCCAAGCCATTATCAAGCTTCATGCTTCCCTAGCGACTGATGGGATTCAGTTTGCATGGCCTCCCCAGAGCAGGGCTTTCAAGGGAAATGGCCTGTAGCCATCCCCGCTCTGGACTGGGAGCCAGCATGGTGTCCATTGTAAACAGGATCTGGACTGGGTAGGGTCTCAGAGGAGACGCCTGCTTTAGAAACCACCAAGAAGTGGTGTTGATGGCTATCTTCCCTCTGAGTCAGCATTGTTCCATGCCCCAATGGAGTATTGTGCTGTCTGAAGTGCTGGCTTTTGGATGGGACATAAAACAGGCCCTGAGCACTGATCATCCTAAAATATGCCCAGGTGCTGTTTCAAAGAGTTGAGGTGTTGACTCTGGAATTCTGACCCAGTTCCAGGGTGAGTAATTCCATTCTGCATCCCTACACTGCCTGCTAGCCCTGGAAGTACCTACTTTTCTGGGCACAGTCAAGTCCCCTCCTAACAATGTATAAAACTGTAGTCCAGCTATGCAGCAAGGGGTGTGCTTCTCTTACCAAGTAGGAGCTGGGTGGCTGATGGAGGGATCCCTGTATAACTGCAAAGCACTTTGGGAACATCCGAGGTGAAAGGCACTAGTGCAAGGCAAGGCCCTGGAGCAGTACTGTTATAACCAGAGAATCATGGAACCGTAGGGGCAGAAGGGACCACAAGGGTCATCTAGTCAAGATGCAGGATTTGTGTCTAAACCATCCAAGACAGATGGCTACCCAGCCTCCTTTTGAAGCCCTCCAGCGAAAGAGCTTCCATGACCTCCCTAGGCAGACTGTTCCACTGTCCTACTGTGCTTACAGTTAGGAAGTTTTTCCTCAGATTTAAGTCTACATCTGCTATGCTGTAGTTTGAACCTATTGCCCCTTGTCCTGCCCTCTGTGGTAAAAGAGAACAACTTTTCTCCACCTTTTTTATGGCAGCCTTTCAAGTATTTGAAGACTGCTATCATATCCCCCCTTAATCTCCTCTTTTCCAAACTGAACATACCCAGTTCCTTCAGCCTTTTCTCATATGGCTTGTGTTCCATCCCTCTGATCATCTTTATCACTCCCCTTTGATCCTTTCCAGTTTTTCTGCATCCTTTCTATACATTGGTGACCAAAATTGGACACAATATACTCCAGCTGAGGCCTAACCAGTACTATCACCTCCCGTGACTTGCATGCTATGCCTCAGTTAATGCAACTGAAAATTTTATTAGCTTTTTTTGCAACAGCATCACATTGCTGATTCATGCTGAGGTTGTGATCCACCACAATTCCCAGATCCTTCTTAGCAGTGCTCCCGCTAAGCCAGTTTTCACTCATCCTGTATTTGTGCATTTGGTTTTTCTTCCCTAAGTGTAGCACCTTACATGTGTCTTTAGTGAATTTCATTTTGTTCTCTATAGCCCAGTTCTCCAATTTATCAAGATCCCTTTGAATTTTAGCTCTGTCATCCAAAGTATGGGCAACCCCCCCAGCTTTGTGTCATCTGCAAATTTGATCAGTATGCTCTCTATTCCTACAGCCAGGTCATTAATAAAGATGTTAAATAACACCAGACCCACATCAGACCTCTCATGGAACCCCACTTGAGACCTCCTTCTACTCTGACATCATTCCATTAATAGTTACTCTTGGTTTGTGGTTGTTTAATCAATTATGTATCCATTTAATGGTAATTCTGCCAAGCCCGCATTTCTCCAACTTACTTATCAGAATGTCATGTGGGACTGTGTTAAAAGCCTTGCTGAAGTCCAAGTATATTATGTCCACCGCATTTCCCCATCCACCAAACCAGTTACCCTGCCAAAGAAGGAAATCAAGCTGGTTTGGCATGATTTGTTCTTAGTAAATCCATGCTGCCTGGTAATGATCACCCCTCCATCCTCCAGGTATTCGCAAATGGGATGTTTTATACATTGCTCTAGTAGCTTCCCAGGTATTGAGGTCAGGCTGACTGGTCTATAGTTCGTTCCCTGGCTCCTCCTTTTCCCCCTTTTTAAAGATGGGCACTTTCTGGGACCTCTCCTGTCATCCATGAGTTTGCAAATAATATTGCCAGAAGCTCCGAGATTTCTTCAGCTAACTCCTTCAGCACCCTGGAGTGAATAACATCAGGCCGTTGCATCCTAGTGGAGAGGCCCAGGGGATAAATGTGCCTGGGGAATGAACTGCCCTCTCTGCCACAGAGATGGTCAGGGGTGAGGTCTACTGGAGAGGTGGTGTGAGGGGAGCCTATGGCTGCCCAAACAGCACCAGTTATGTGCCTAAACAGAAGGCTTCATTCCAAGGGCTGCTACTCCAGAACTGAAGGTGAAAAATCCACCTCCCCATGCTGCGGACAGGCTGCATGTCCTTTAGGTTGGAACAGCAGCTGCTCCCATGCACCAGTGCCAGGTGGGTATGAGGCCACTGGATGTGTACTTTCATTGCTTGTTCCTCTGCCAGCCATCGATAGCAACCTCTGCTTCAGTCTGCTCCAAGCCTGTGCAAAAACCCTTCCAACTGGCAGGCAGAACCCACTGCATGGTTGCCTGCTTGTATTCTGCCATGGGGCATGGAGCAGCCCCTCTGCTTTGGGTGATGTTAAATGTTGAGGACATCCCAGGGTCATGCATGTGGCGAGGTGCTGTTCCTGGTGCTGAACTAATCCAGGGACGCTCAGGGAAGAGGAAGGAATTGCCAACACTAGACTCTAATTCCGATGTATTTATTTTAATCACACACAACTTGTCTGTGCTGGAGTTTTTCACTGGGTTTTAACTCCCTCGCCCTTTGTGATGGGATGTGAATGTTTGCATTCTGTCAACACTAGACTTTACCGTTGTGTTAGCTGACACATGTTAAAACACAATTGCAAACCCCATGTGACATTTCTTTAACAGCCCTGACTATGGTTTACATTGTGGCATAAAGAAGCCTCACATGGGGGATGGAGGAGGTATAAAGGGCCATCATGGTGGGTTCTTCAACCAGTGAAGAACAGCTTCATTCCCAGTCTCAGGTGTAGAGCTGGTGCAGGAGGCATGGAGGAGAAAGGCTAGGATTTCGCTATTCTTGCCTGGCCAAAGAGCTCATAAACCAAAACGTTTGCAGCCATATATATAATCATATAATAATTGTCATCAAAGCTCATGCTTCAAGGTATAAACTGATCACTTGGGAGGGTCAGGAAGGAATTCTCCCTCATCCCACGTAAAGGACTTCATGGTTGTCTAGGTGCATTATAGCAGTTTCTCACTTCTCCCTGAACTACTAAGTACTGGCCATTGCCAGAGACAAGGAGGCAGATTAGATGGATCAAGGCAAATCCTATATTCTTAAAAAAATCTAAACCACACTTGTACCAGCTTTTCAGGGGCTTCAGTGTCAGGCCTCTCTGACAAACCTGGAATATGGACTTTGTTGCTTCTCAATATTGTTTAACCCACAGGGGTTAGATCCATTAAAGCCAGTGCCTCAGTCTGGGCCTGTGTGCCCTTGGGGTGTTCTCCCTGAGGGAAGGGTAGATGGTGGCACTGCCAACCTCTCTCAGGGATTTCTGATGGGCGTGGGGAGCTGGTTGGTTACAGACAGGACTCTATAGGAGCCCGGTTAGTGAAGGCTGCTGCAGAGATGCACAGAATCAGAACATCTCCCAGCCCCCGTGGATACACCCCTTCCTTCCTGACCACCCCTTTTGGAGCAGGGCTGGCCCCCTTCTCCCCTCTTGGTGGAGAGGAGGTTGCAGCTTCTTGCAACACCACAACCCCTCCACATCCTGGCAGACTTTCTGCTGCCTCCTCTAGTGATGACAGATCCTGGGGTGAATCTGGCCTCTTGTCTTCGAACACCAGCCTTGGTCAGCAATGTGGAGTAGTTCTAAGCCTCCCCTAAGTCCTTGTACTTGCTTATGTGTATCTCTGCTCTTTCCCTTCCAGCTGTGATCCTGACTGTGGCCGACAAAATCACCAAGGACGTGCTAGTGAGCTACAAGATTCCTGTGAGGTACCTCCGATCGTTTCACCACTACCACTTGAGACTGGTGCTGGTGAGCATTGGCCAACTAATTTGCACCCTGAGAGATGTGGGTATGGGGGAGTCAAATTGTTTCACTGCCACTTCATCCATCCATTCGTCCATTGGGCAGGCAGTCTGGATTTTCTGTCAGTCTCCACCTGGTGTCCTTTGTCTTATACTTAGATTGGCAGCTTTTTGGGGCAAGGACTGTCTTTTGTTCTGTGTTTGTGCAGCACCTAGCACAATGGGGTCCTGGTCCATGATGGGCTCCTGGGACTTACCGCAATATAAATAATAAAAATTAGTAATCATAAACGTACGCTGCACACATCCCATGGTATCTAATTCCAGGCTTCTAAACAAACAGACTTGCACAAGACTTGCTTAGTTTGAGTTGGCTGAGGTCAGGTAAAGGAAATCTTGTGTAACCATTGTAATCCCCACTGGGAAACAGTTTAGGATTTTCAAAGTCTCACAAGTTGGAGAATGCACTAAAGGAGACAAGCAAATAGAGTGCCCCTGGGGCCTCTTTAGAAGAGAGAAATAATGTGTTTTTTTTCTCCTGGAAATGAGTGTGTTAGGAAATAATGAAAAATGATGTCAAACTCTGAAGTGCCCTTTCTAATTTGGCCTCCTGGGAGACCAGAACACAGGTGAGACTTAGATTTGCAAACACTGCAAGCAAATCCCAGCACTCTGCCCCTTCCTAGTGCTGTCTTTCCAAGGACCCCAAACGGCATTGTGAATATTAATTAAATAATCCCTAGCTCTCATCAATAGATCTCAAAGAGCTTTATGGAGGTGGTCAGCATCCTTATCCTGATTTTACAGATAGGGAAACTGAGGCACGGAGAAGGGAACTAGTTGCCCAAGGTCACCCAGCAGACCAATGGCAGAGTCAAGACTAGAACCCAGGTCTCCTGTGTGGTAGACACAGGTTCTCAAACAGGTTTACAGAGAACTCGCTGGGGATCTGTCGAGAGCTGGTTCTGTGTGGTTGGCTCCTTTGCATGTTTCCAGCTTATATGTTGCAGTAAACAAAGCTAAAATATTGTGTGTCTCTAATATTACTTCTCCGTGTAAGCCCTTGCTGAACCTGTCACAGGGACGTTAGACAATTATGAGTGGAAGGGGAGGCAAGGACTGCATGCAGGTGAATGGGACAGGTAGTGAGGGATGCACAATTGGGAAGGGAGATGGGGATGGGGGGGAAGAAGGGGCTGAGTGAGGGTATCAGGGAGGAGAAGTGGAGGACTGGGTGGGGGCATAAAGGAGGGGAGGCAGGGCCCAAGTGGGGCATGTGGAAAAGGCGGTGGGGGCCAGGTGAGGGCATATGGGAGGGAGAAAGGGGCAGCGTGAAGGACCCATACTTAGAGTGGCCAGACAAAGTGCATGACTGGAGCATTTTTAAAAGCTCTGAATTTTTCCAGAGTGGCAGAGTGGGACTTTGTCCCCATTGAACAGCAATAGGAGACATTTATTGCTGTGTTAGTGAATTTCTCTGTCTGTGTGAAAAACCGTGACCGTTATTCTGTATGCCATTCTCATAATTTGCATAATGAGTGACTTTGCTGTCATGAAATAGGGTGGGCGTATCAATGGAGTAATAACTATTAGCAGGTGCTGCCAGGAGGTGCCTTTATGTGCTCTGTGATGGTGAGATTACATAGGGAATGGTTTGCTGCATTGGTTTTTCTCATGATTTATTAATGACCTGTATTAGTTATGGTGGAGTTTAGGGAGGAGTAAATTGTTGTGGTATAACTGTTAAAGAACAGCGTGATTGATCTGCACATTATGCTGAGACCTTTTCTTTCAATGTACTTTGTCACACACACACACATGCACAAACACACACACATGCCATCTGCAGTATCAAAGTAGGGTTATTCATTTGGGGGGAGGGATAGCTCAGTGGTTTGAGCATTGGCCTACTAAACCCAGGGTTGTGAGTTCAATCCTTGAGGGGGCCACTTGGGGATCTGGGGCAAAATCAGTACTTGGTCCTGCTAGTGAAGGCAGGGGACTGGACTCAATGACCTTTCAAGGTCCCTTCCAGTTCTAGGAGATGGGATATCTCCAATTTATAATTTATTTACACAATCAAGGGCAGTCGGGCTAGTATCTTCCAGGGACAAAAGAGGACCTCGTTTTCCTCCTCCTCGAATTGGAACACTTGGTCTGAGTCCCTTAGCATAGCCAATAAGACCTTTCTATCTTTTCCTGGATCTCAAGTTTATCAGAATCTTTAGAACATTTCAACCTGCCCCAGGCCTGCTCTGGGATTTCCACAGTGCTTAGCATCCACTAGAATGAAAATCAGACTCGGGTTAATAGCTACATCAGTAGCGCATCCATCCTTTGAAATTTCAAGGGCTAAAATAAAGGTAACAACTTCTGTACCTTGGCAAATTTCTGTGCTTTCCTGCTGGGCATTTGTTTTTGGACCAGAGATGTTGAGGATGTACAGTTAGAATTCCCAGGGAAGGTACACGAATAAGGATAAGGAGGGTTGATATATTATTGTGAAGATGGGACAATTAAGGGACTGAGCATGTGAGGGTAGCAGTAACTGAGCTAACAAAAATTACTTATTGCAGCAGTGACAGGACTGTTCGCATCACTGGGGCTGTTATGCCAGCGATCTCTGTTCACCCTGGTGAGGGACTGGCACAGAGAAAGGCCACATAGTGGTTAGCCTTACTCAGAGCGGGACTAATATGCATGATGGTGACATTGCCTGTGCACTTCTGGGATCATTTGTGAATGCCTGGTGTACTACAAGGTTGTTGTGAGGGCCACACAGCATGCCAGGTAGCATGCCAGGTAGCTCTGCTGTATATGTGCCCAGAGAGATTACAGTAAATAACCTTGCCCAAGGTCACATAGCTAGTGAGTATCAGAACTGGGGCTGGCACTCAGATGGACTGCGCTTGTCCTACACCCTAACCACAAGACACCCAGCTCCAGAAAGACTAACCTGGCACAAGAGCTGTTCAGCTATTTTTTGTGAGTTAAAGTTGCATCCTCTGAAATATCAGATATTTACACGGCCGTCAAGGGATCATCCTGTTTTCCTCTCAAATAAGCCTTGTTCCTGTTTTCAGACCCATTGCAGACTCACAGAAAAATACAACACAGAATAATGTGGGTGCCATGCTTTATTGTTTGAATGACTGGCAGGAAGGTCCCAATTAAGTAAGTTTCACAGGTAACTGTAGGTGGAACTGAGGCCTCACAAACTCACTTTACCCCAGCCAAAAAATCACACCCCTCTCAGCTAATACAAGTATGTTTCTTTTTCTCCATTCTTCTCCATCCCCTCCCCCGCCTCCCGCCACCCCAAGAAGGATCAGGAAGTTAGTGGCCATTGTGTATGCAGATTATTAAATATTTAAATGCAAAAGCAGAATGATTTATTATATTGATCTTATTGGAAAGGCTCCAGGGGACAGTGAGCTTTAATTATCACTTGCTGCTTTATTGTCAGTTATGGCAGCTCTGTGCCACCACACTGCAGCCCAGACTATTTATATACACAACGCTTCTTGTTTTATAGTCTGGCACTCATTCCATCCTGTGGTTTTGTCTCCTCCTCAAACAGCCGAGGAAGAAGGACCCCTTGGGGACAAGTCTGTACGCTACGCTTGTTCGTAAAGGCAGCCTCATCCCGCGTTATGTTGGAATGAATTACACCGGCTTGGAGGTAAGGCCTGTGCCAGGAAGATAGGAGAGGGATGGATGGTGCTGAGGAGGGGATGCCGGCATGGCCCACAATAGGAACAAGGTGTCTGTGTGTTAGTAGCAATGAGCAACCCTCATAAGGTATGGTTTAGCTGAATGCCTAAAATCTAAGTTCTCTCCAAACTATCTGATCTTTCAATGAGACCTGTTAATAACCACTGACTTTCTAGCTAATATAACACAGCGGATAAACATAGGGGAGCCCTCCCGAGGGACTGAGATTTCACAAGGAGAGTTGGCTGCAGTTAGCGGGTAGCCTTCAGCATATATATCACCATTCTTCCTTTCTCCAACTGAACTAGAAATACCTGGAGAACAGGCCTTTCTAAGGACCAGCACAAACCTCACCACCTTCCTCTTCAAGGACCAGGTGCACATCTTCATTCTTGCCTGCTCTGGTATAAACAAAGAGTGGCATGTCCAAATATAAAAACCCTACCAAAACAAAACACTCCTCTGCACACAAAGTTCTCCCCCTGGGGAAAGGATGCGGGAGAGTAAATGATACATGACAGATGTGAGTCACGTCACTTAATACAAGGTGCTCAGATGCTACAGTGATGTGGGTGGCATAAGAACCTATATAGAATAAAATAGAATTCTGTATTGGTGTCTCTGGTCCTGTCCAGAGCTTGAAAGATAAGAGACACATAACGTAAGTAAAAGGCATTTTTAAGGAGTTAACTGAAGTTTTCCTAATGTTGAGTTTAGTTCAGTTTGAGTTTTTGGTCAAAGATTTAGGTTTGATGCTTATTTTATTGGAGCCCTTTAAGCCTTACCAAAGGAAGCGTGGATATTCCCCAATGACCCATTTGGAAATCACATCCTTTGACAGTGTTGGGGGTGGAGAAATTGAGCGCAGATCTCCTAAGCACTAGGCTAGTGCCCTAACCACTGGAACACACTTCCACCCTCATAAAAACATAAGAACGGCCATACAGGTCAGACCAATGGTCCATCTAGCCCAGTATCCTGTCTTCCAACAGTGGCCAATGCCAGGATGCCTAGAGGGAATGAACAGAACAGGCAGTCATCAAGTGATCCATCCCTTGTCGTCCACTCCCAGCTTCTGGCAGTCAGAGTTTAGGGACACCCAGAGCTCTTCAGAACTCTTGGATGAATGCCATCTCATCCTGGTTACTTATTACTGTTTAATTTATCAGTTTGTTCCAAAACTCCTCTAATGACACCTCACTCTGGGATAGTTCCTCAGATTTGTCACCTAAACAGAACAAGAAGCAATGGTCTCAAGTTGCAGTGGGGGAGGTGCAGGTTGGATATTAAGAAAAACTATTTCACTAGGAGGGTGGTGAAGCACTGGAATACCTAGGGAGATGGTGGAATCTCCATCCTTAGAGGTTTTTAAGGCCCAGCTTGACAAAGCCCTGGCTGGGATGATTTAGTTGGGGTTGGTCCTGCTTTGAGCAGGAGGTTGGATTAGATGACCTCCTGAGGTCTCTTCCAACCCTAATCTTTCTATGATTCAATAAAAAAATGGCTCAGGTGTGGGAATCTCCCTCAGATCCTCTTCAGTGAAGACTGATGCAAAGAATTCATTTAGCTTCTCTGCAACAGCCTTGTCTTTCTTGAGTGCTCCTTTAGCACCTTGATCGTCCAGTGGCCCCACTCATTGTTTAGTAGGCTTTCTGCTTCTGATGTATTTTTTAAAAAATTGCTGTTAGTTTTTCAGAGTAACAGCCGTGTTAGTCTGTATCCGCAAAAAGAAGAACAGGAGTACTTGTGGCACCTTAGAGACTAACAAATTTATTAAGCTTTCGTGGACTGAAAGCTTAATAAATTTGTTAGTCTCTAAGGTGCCACAAGTACTCCTGTTCTTCTTTTTGCTGTTAGTTTTTGAGTGTTTGGCTAGCTGCTCTTCAAATTCACCTGATCTATTCTATTCTGTATAGATTTTTATACTGTGCTCTAGAACCCTGCAGTGGCACTGTTGTTTTCATGAGTGCTCATATGTCTCCAAATTTATTTCCTTGCCTCTGATGCCTTCTGAGTCTGTTTCTGCTCTTGACTGAGGCTTGTGAGCAGGCCCTCAGTTTCAGGTCCTTCATTCTCTGGCAAGTCCTGACTGAGCAGAGCAGCGTTGAGTGAACATTTCTGGCTGCGCTGAGGGCAGTAGGGAGCAGATAGCAGAGTACACCTGAGCCCAAGCCTGAGTGGTTCAGTGTGGGGTTATTTAATCCCCTGGAGTGGGGCTGTCACTGGTACAATGCACCTTGTCCTCAGTCTGCTCTGCAGACCTTGTGGGGAGATGCCTGCAGGGAGTTGCCAGGGCATGGCAGCCAGCAGCTGAGTTGCTGGCTGAATTGGGTGCTCGTGAAAGTGATGTGCCATTATAAGAGCCGTGTAGAGCGTGGGTGGGTGCTGGGCAGGCTTCCCACCCACTACTCTGCCTGTGCCCCTCAACCCAGCCCTGCTGTTACATTCCTGTCCAGCTCAGCCCATATGTGTCCATCCTGCCCTGTAGCACCCCCTGCTGTTCCAGTGCTGGCCCCTGCATGCAGCAGTGCTGATGCACTGCAAGCCAGTGAAATCATAATCCTGAAATCGGGACAGGATAGCCTCTTGCCATGAAAGTGCTCATGATGTCACAACACTATCTGTATCACTTCACTGTGCACTCAGCTAGGACAGAGATGGGCAGAGGGGCTTGGAAAAAGAGAGCAGCTCAGAGCTGCCAGTAGGAATCTAACAAGCTATTCTCAAATTCATTTCACAGTTTATACCTGCCAAAAAGAGCTTTCTCCAGCCCCACCTTGTTGAGCATGGTGTAGCACAATTCATGATTCCCAAGGGCTGGCTGAGCTTTGTCCCCTTTGAGCTATGCCAAGATCAGTCTGTGCTAGGCTGGCTGCATTATTGTGTTCCTAGGCTGTGCCCTTGTCCCTCCACCAAGGTGATGCCATGCCCGCTCACGGGTGCTTGGTATTAACCTTGCTCTTTCCTTGGCTTTTAGGTTTTCCTCCAGGGAATGAAGAATCCTCTAGCAGATCCCCAAGGTCCTATCGTAGCCATTGCCAGAGTGGTGAACAACTTTAATGCATACAGGTGAGTAGGGGGCAAGGGGCACCCTGACAATCACACTGGAACAAAGGAGCCCAGCAGCTGCTAGCATGGGCACAAGAACATATTTCAGAGGTGTGCTGGAAGTGTCAGGATATGTATTGTACACACTCTACTGGGGGGAGCCAGGGTTTGAATGGAAGGAACAGGATCAGGGGCGGCTCTGTGTATTTTGCCGCCCCAAGCACGTCCCCACCGCCAAATTGCCGTGGAAACCGCGGGACTGGCAGACCTCCCGCAGGCATGCCGCCAAAGGCAGCCTGACTGCGGCCCTCACGGCGACCGGCAGGCTGCCCCCCATGGCTTGCCGCCCCAGGCACACACTTGATGCGCTGGTGCCTGGAGCCACCCCTGAGCAGGATTTAAAGCACGGTTCTATTTTGACTATGAAAATATCTGTGAAGGCTTCACATTTTATTGCCTTTCCACAATCTGCATGTTACATGCACTCCATTCACAGGTAACACCCTGCCAAGAAAGCACTAACTCACTTCTAAGCTGGGCACACCTTGAATATTATCTGCCAGAGTATAGCAGAGTCCACTAGTCCATGTCCATTCTTTGTGAATAAATCGAGAGATACAGAGCAGTCACCTACCATCTTTAAATGTCTCGCAGAATACCTGACCAGTCTTTCCCTCCCATCACAGAAAAGCCATGAAGATGCGGCCCTCTGCCTCTCCTGCGATTGATTTAACCACCATCACATTTCCAGACCCCTCCATGGTGGCATTCGATGTTCTCCGAGTCACCAACCAAGGATATCCCCAGGTAGGGGGCCAGTGTGTCTTTAAGTATTCCTGCTCCTGCCAGAATGGAGAAGGGAGCCATGTGCTGCAGTACTAAAGATACGACATGGATTGTCTTACAGTGAGGATGCTGCACGGAGCTGGTGCCAAAGGTAGTGCTGCCTGGAGTTTAGAAATGGAATCAGTGCTAGTAAAGCGTTTGTTCCTCCCTTTTTCCTTGTCTCCCTTTGTCCCCAGCCTTTTTACTGTGCTGCAACCTAATTCCTGCATCTCCCCTTGACTGAGCCGTGTCTGGCAGGAGCTGGAATTAAGGCCCAGCTGGTGGGTATGTATATGTATTGCAGCCCTCCTTACCAGATGTCTAAATACATTTATTTAACAGCATTAATCACACAAGGAAGAAAACCAGAACTTTCGTCTGTATCTTCCTTCCCCTAATTATTATTAGTTTCCAGCTGGTGAGTTTTGGCCACCAAAAGTACATGGCCAGATTTTAGGAAGATCTCACTCTTTGGGTCCATACGCTGAACCCTTTAGACAATCTGTTCATCAGCATCACAATGGGAACTACTGGGGACTAAGCAGTGTGAAAGTGTGGCCCTTATTATGATGCCTAAGTGGGAGTCCAGCCCCAGGCATTTTGGCTGGAAAGATCATTAAGTGGTCTGCCGAGACCCTCAGCAATTTTCAAGTGGTCCACGAAAAAAAAAGTTTGAGAACCACTGTAGGAGTTAGGCTTATAATGCCTCTCTTCGCCCCCTGGATCCCAGGGGCCAACACTTGAGCAAAAGAAGTAACTCCATTCACTGATAGCAGTAGTGGTTCAATCACCAACCTGCTCTGTGACCTTGGGCAAGGTCTGCCTTACTCTGCCCTGTATCTCAGGTCCCCACCTCTGAGATGGGGATAATCCTTCCTTCCTCACAGGAGGGCTATGAGGATAATAATGGGTGTGAGGTGCTCAGATCCTACAGTGATGAGAGCCCTATAGCACCTAGAAAGACTGGTTCACCAGCTCTGACTCATCACCTAGGGCCTTTAGATAAAGCTTAAGCCTAGAGCTGGTCAGAAACATTTTGATGAAACATTTTCTCCATTGGAATCTGCCGAGTCATCAAAATGGAAATGTTCCACAGGAACAGGCTAAGTTCAGTGGGATTTTGAGAGAAATCAGCCAGGCTTCTGATGGATGTCAGCCTGCTTTCCTGCCCTGCTCCTCCACAGCTGGTCTGTTGAGCTGCCATGGAGCCAGATGCCCAGAGCCCTGGGAATCTCAGCTGCCAGGTCTGTGGCTCTCAGCAACCTGGGCTTCCAGGGTCCCTGGCTCTGGAGCAGCCCACTGGGCAAATGGCCCAAGAGCCAGGGCTCCCAGTCTCCTCACTTCTTGCCTGGCTCCCACACTCTCCAACTCTCTCCCACCCCCCCATCCCCCATTCCCCCTGTGGTCTATCAGGGCTCTGGGCAGCTGTTTCGCAGAGAATTTTGAATGTTTTATGTTTGTTCCAAATGGGAACAAAACCCAATTTTGGAATCTCGCAATCCTCCCAAACCAGGATGACCCTTTCTCCACCCAGCGCTACACAAGGCACTTTGCTCCCAGCTGGAGGTCTGGCTCCTGCTGACTGCCTCTCTTCCGCCATGGGATCCTCCCAAGGGGATGGAGTCACAGAATTCTTCCTTCTCATGGAGGAAGTGGAGTTAGGGTCTGTCTACACGGCAATGAAACACCCATGGCTGGTCCATGTCAGCTGGCTTGAGCTCGTGGAGCTATAAAATTGCAGTGTTGTTGTTCGGGCTCAGGCTGGGGCCTGGGCTTTGGGACCCTCCCTCTTTGCGGGGTTCCTGAGCTCAGGTTCCAGCCTGAGCCCAAACACCAACACTGCAATTTTACAGCCCCATAGGCCAAGCCCCATAAGCCCGAATCAGCTGACATGGGCCTGCTGCAGGTGTTCCGTTACAGAGTAGACATACCCTTAGAGCTGCCAACACAGCTTATTAAAGGGCTGGTCCTTCTTATGTTTTGCTGCTTTGATCCTCAGTGGTGACTTGGAGACTGTGTTCGTTTCGGGTGCAATCAGTGTCAGGGATAGAATTGACAGGGCTCAAGAGCCAGTCTTGAGGGTATGCTTGTGAGTTTGCTGTACCTCACTACAGGCAGCAGTGAGAGGAGTGGGCCGGAATAGATGTCACCATGCAGGGGCGGGGGAAGGGCAGTGAGGGCTGTGCAAATCCCTAAGTGAGTCACACCTGGCAGCCATGGTCTTGCTCTTAGCAATCAAATTATAAAATGAATCCACAAAGGGAATTCCCCCCTTTTCCTTTAATCAGACTTTGTATATCTTTCCATCACTTAACCTGAGTACCCAAGCAGGGCATGAGTTAGAGCACAGGGCTGTAAATACGCATGCAATGAGAAATCATGTAGGTGGCATTTTGCTTGGCAGTTTACTAGGGCACTAATCAAGGCTAAGTCTGAAATGATGCCCATACAGCTCTGCCAGCACACCTCAGTCCTGATTACTAGTCCCCTCTCCCATGAGTAACAGCCACATCTCCTGAGCAGACAGTCATTGCCAACTGGGTGGGGATCTTTGGGATATCCACAGACAGGAGCCTGAGTGAAACCTGTCAAACTGATTTCACTTGGGGGCTAGGCTCTGGGGTGCCAGCCCCCTTTCTGTTGTGATTGGAATGATACATCTATTCCACATTGCAGTTCTCATTCCAGGCTGTGCCCCTAAATGCTATCTCTTTGTGGTAGCTTTGGCAGAGCCTTCTGTTTGGTGCATGCTGGCCCAGCTTCACACTGCTTCAGCTCATGCACTACTGCCTGATCCCACCAGCCAGGTGCTCGAAACTCAGCCCAGCTAGGGAACCTTAGGATTGTAATGCATTGCCTGGCTCCAGATTTGAGTATGATTCCTCTGGTAGCTTAGATCTTCCAGCAGACTCAGTTCTTAGACTGGGGTGCTTTCAGCTCCCTGCTGAATCATGGTCATCTTCTGAGCTGATGGCAAAACCTAGTCTTCTCTAGCTGCAGTCAGCTTCCTTGAGAACAGCTTAACACTGTCCACAGCCACCGCCCTATTCTAGCTTTCACCACCCCAAAGTAAACAGTAGGGACTCAAGCAACAGTGTTCAGATCTGAATTAGAAACAGTCAGAAATTTGGGGGGGTTGGATCTTGTGCCTTGGTTCTGACCCACCTCTGACAGAAGAATAATACCACAATGATTGCTGAAGGTCACCTCTAGAGCATCTCTGGGCTGCAGAGACCAGCTTTATCTCCCCCTTGCCATCACAGGACTGCCTCCCCTGATTCCCTCCCATCCTTGATTGGTGCCTAAAGTTTTACTGTAGGGAAGTGCAGAGCCCTTGTTCCTGCCTAGGGGATCCTGGCTATGGCCTTGCCTGATGAGAAACTCTCTGACTCTTCTTTCCTGCTGCACATCTTCTCCCCTGCTTGTGAAGATCCAGTGTGCAGCAAAATGACTGTGTTCCTGTGCATAAGCCCCAAATGCTGTTTCTTTCTGCAGATCATAGAATCATAGAATCATAGATTATAGGACTGGAAGGGACCTCGAGAGGTCATCGAGTCCAGTCCCCTGCCCGCATGGCAGGACCAAATACTGTCTAGACCATCCCTGATAGACATTTATCTAACCTACTCTTAAATATCTCCAGAGACGGAGATTCCACAACCTCCCTAGGCAATTTGTTCCAGTGTTTAACCACCCTGACAGTTAGGAACTTTTTCCTAATGTCCAACCTAGACCTCCCTTGCTGCAGTTTAAACCCATTGTTTCTGGTTCTATCCTTAGAGGCTAAGGTGAACAAGTTCTCTCCCTCCTCCTCATGACACCCTTTTAGATACCTGAAAACTGCTATCATGTCCCCTCTCAGTCTTCTCTTCTCCAAACTAAACAAACCCAGTTCTTTCAGCCTTCCTTCATAGGTCATGTTCTCAAGACCTTTAATCATTCTTGTTGCTCTTCTTTGGACCCTTTCCAATTTCTCCACATCTTTTTTAAAATGCGGCGCCCAGAACTGGACACAATACTCCAGCTGAGGCCTAACCAGAGTAGAGTAGAGCGGAAGAATGACTTCTCGTGTCTTGCTCACAACACACCTGTTAATGCATCCCAGAATCATGTTTGCTTTTTTTGCAACAGCATCACACTGTTGACTCATATTTAGCTTGTGGTCCACTATAACCCCTAGATCCCTTTCTGCCGTACTCCTTCCTAGACAGTCTTTTCCCATTCTGTATGTGTGAAATTGATTTTTCCTTCCTAAGTGGAGCACTTTGCATTTGTCTTTGTTAAACTTCATCCTGTTTAACTCAGACCATTTCTCCAATTTGTCCAGATCATTTTGAATTATGACCCTGTCCTCCAAAGTAGTTGCAATCCCTCCCAGTTTGGTATCATCTGCAAACTTAATAAGCGTACTTTCTATGCCAATATCTAAGTCGTTGATGAAGATATTGAACAGAGCCGGTCCCAAAACAGACCCCTGCGGAACCCCACTCGTTACGCCTTTCCAGCAGGATTGGGAACCATTAATAACAACTCTCTGAGTACGGTTATCCAGCCAGTTATGCACCCACCTTATAGTAGCCCCATCTAATTTGTATTTGCCTAGTTTATCGATAAGAATATCATGCGAGACCGTATCAAATGCCTTACTAAAGTCTAGGTATACCACATCCACCGCTTCACCCTTATCCACAAGGCTCTTTATTCTATCAAAGAAAGCTATCAGATTGGTTTGACATGATTTGTTCTTCACAAATCCATGCTGGCTGTTCCCTATCACCTTACCACCTTCCAAGTGTTTGCAGATGATTTCCTTAATTACTTGCTCCATTATCTTCCCTGGCACAGAAGTTAAACTAACTGGTCTGTAGTTACCTGGGTTGTTTTTATTTCCCTTTTTATAGATGGGCACTATATTTGCCCTTTTCCAGTCTTCTGGAATCTCTCCCGTCTCCCATGACTTTCCAAAGATAATAGCTAGAGGCTCAGATACCTCCTCTATTAGCTCCTTGAGTATTCTAGGATGCATTTCATCAGGCCCGGGTGACTTGCAGGCATCTAACTTTTCTAAGTGATTTTTAACTTGTTCTTTTTTTATTTTATCCGCTAAACCTACCCCCTTCCCATTAGCATTCACTATGTTAGGCATTGCTTCAGACTTCTCGGTGAAGACCGAAACAAAGAAGTCATTAAGCATCTCTGCCATTTCCAAGTTTCCTGTTACTGTTTCTCCCTCTTCACTAAGCAGTGGGCCTACCCTGTCTTTGGTCTTCCTCTTGCTTCTAATGTATTGATAAAAAGTCTTCTTGTTTCCTTTTATTCCCGTAGCTAGTTTGAGCTCATTTTGTGCCTTTGCCTTTCTAATCTTGCCCCTGCATTCCTGTGTTGTTTGCCTATATTCATCCTTTGTAATCTGTCCTAGTTTCCATTTTTTATATGACTCCTTTTTATTTTTTAGATCGTGCAAGATCTCGTGGTTAAGCCAAGGTGGTCTTTTGCCACATTTTCTATCTTTCCTAACCAGCGGAATAGCTTGCTTTTGGGCCCTTAATAGTGTCCCTTTGAAAAACTGCCAACTCTCCTCAGTTGTTTTTCCCCTCAGTCTTGATTCCCATGGGACCTTACCTATCAGCTCTCTGAGCTTCCCAAAATCTGCCTTCCTGAAATCCATTGTCTCTATTTTGCTGTTCTCCCTTCTACCCTTCGTTAGAATTGCAAACTCTATGATTTCATGATCACTTTCACCCAGGCTGCCTTCTACTTTCACATTCTCAACGAGTTCCTCCCTATTTGTTAAAATCAAGTCTAGAACAGCTTCCCCCCTAGTAGCTTTTTCAACCTTCTGAAATAAAAAGTTGTCTCCAATGCAGTCCAAGAATTTGTTGGATAGTCTGTGCCCCGCTGTGTTATTTTCCCAACATATATCCGGATAGTTGAAGTCCCCCATCACCACCAAATCTTGGGCTTTGGATGATTTTGTTAGTTGCTTGAAAAAAGCCTCATCCACCTCTTCCACCTGGTTAGGTGGCCTGTAGTAGACTCCTAGCATGACATCTCCCTTGTTTTTTGCCCCTTTAAGCCTAACCCAGAGACTCTCAACACTTCCGTCTCCTATGTCCATCTCTACCTCAGTCCAAGTGTGTACATTTTTAATATATAAGGCAACACCTCCTCCCTTTTTCCCGTCTATCCTTCCTGAGCAAGCTGTACCCATCCATACCAACATTCCAATCATGTGTATTATCCCACCAAGTTTCAGTGATGCCAACAATGTCATAGTTGTATTTATTTATTAGCACTTCCAGTTCTTCCTGCTTATTCCCCATACTTCTCGCATTTGTATATAGGCATCTAAGATACTGGTTTGATCTTTCCTCCCAGTTTTGTCCTGACTCTCCTTTCTCTCTGCCAGTATAGCCCACACTCCCTCTTGTTTCCGACCCATCTCCCCGGTCTCCATGTTCCCCACTTACCTGTGGGCATTGCTCACCTGTCCCCGTCGAACCTAGTTTAAAGCCCTCCTCACTAGGTTAGCCAGTCTGTGTCCGAATAGGGTCTTTCCTCTCCTCGAAAGGTGAACGCCATCTCTGCCTAGCAGTCCTTCCTCAAATAGCATCCCGTGGTCTAGGAAGCCAAAGCCCTCCTGGCGACACCATCTTCGCAGCCAGGCATTCACCTCCATGATGCATCTGTCTCTGCCCGGGCCCCTACCTTTGACAGGAAGAATTGAAGAGAATACCACCTGCGCTCCAAACTCCTTCACCCGTACTCCCAGAGCCCTGTAGTCACTCTTGATCCGCTCAGTGTCACACCGCGCAGTATCATTTGTGCCCACATGGATGAGTAGCATGGGGTAGTAGTCAGAGGGCTGGATAATCCTCGACAATGCCTCCATAACGTCTCGGATACGGGCCCCCGGCAGGCAGCATACCTCCCGAGATGAAATGTCAGGGCGACAGATGGGCGCCTCCGTCCCCCTCAGCAGAGAGTCTCCGACCACCACTACCCTACGTTTCCTATTCGCAGTGGTGGCAGCAGACTCTCCAGCCTTAGGGGTACGAGGCTTCTCCTCCTTTACTGTAGGGAGTGATTCCTTCTTTCCTGTATCGAGAAGAGCATAACGGTTACCTATAACCACGGCAGGAGGGTTCGGAGCAAGGGTGGAGCACTGCCTGCTGCCAGAAGTAACCAGCTGCCAGTGTCCACCCTGAGCCATCTCCTCCTCCACCAGTGGTGTATCAGCAGTCCTGTGTACTGGGACAGCTACCTCAGCTGTCTCCACATGGACACTGTCGAGGAATTGCTCGTGGATACGGATGCTCCTCAACCTAGCCACCTCCTCCTGTAGCTCTCCCACCTGCTGCCTGAGAGATTCCACCAGCAGGCACCTCTCACATTGGATGGTCCCCCCAGCCTGGATATCAGTAAGTGGAAATTGCAAGTTACAGTCTTTGCAAAACCACACCAGGATCTGGGTAGAGGCATCCATGCTTAGGCACTCTGTCTGGCTACAGGCACAGGTGGAGGAGACAGTAGCAGTGCTGGCACAGGTGTTGCGGGTCTTCCTAACCATCGTAAGCCTCCCTCTGTCAAACTCCCGTCTGCAGCCCCCTGTCACCTGAAAGGGTTGTTTAAGCAAAAAGTTATGAATGTAGTTGCTTTATAGGTATTAAGGGGAATCAAGAGAAAACAGATGGAACTGGCAAGGGACCCTCGCCCCCTTCCTGCTCCCCTTCCAAACTCCCTTGTGAAACTCCCTGTTAGCAGCCCCTGGTCGCTTGTGCGCTGCTTTATAAAGCCCTGGCCTGTATGAATGCCCCGCCCACTGATGAAGGCTCAGCCACTTACCAGAGGCTTCTAGCTTTCAAACCTTCCAACTGCCAGCCACAGCACACGGTCCCCAAAAGGGTGCTGTATTGCTCCTCCTTCACCTGGAGAACTCCCTTGTGAAACTCCCTGTTAGCAGCCCCTGGTCGCAAAGCTCATCAGGGCCACCTCAAACTCCTCCCACAGCAGAGGTGGAATTAAGAGAATAGGGTGGTCCATCGGCTCTTGGAGTGTCTCAGTGCTGCAGTGTAGAGGGTGAGCAGGCCTGCCAATCAGAAGCCATCCAGCTTGAGATTGTGTGCCTAGACCTTCAGAAACATACTCCTCAAAGGCGCTTTCTGTTTTGGTTCCAGACAGGGGCTGGGGGGAGAAAAACAGCATCTTCCCCTCCCTGGTATGGCAGATCTGGACATAAGGGTCAGTGCAACTATCAGCATCTCATCTCCTTCCTTAAGGGGAGCAGAAATCCTATCGGTCCCATCACAAGCCCCATGGCAATAATCTATGCATTGTAGATCCACCGCACTCTAAAGGGCTTTGGGGAGGGGCTGGAGGAGGAGGGCAGTTACTCTGGTTGCAGAGGTTAATGGCTTTCCCTGTGTGAATGCATGTGCTAGCTAATCATATTTGATAATTCTGCCATCCCAGCATGTCATCTCTCCAGTCATTTCCCATTAGTGTCCTCAGACAAAGGCTCCTGATTCATCTTTAGCCAGGCAGCAGGCTGACACACGCCTCTTTACTCACAGCTTTTGGGACTTCAGGCAGCATTTGTTTCATGGTTAACCCTTTCTGGCTTGCTCCAGTACCCTGCTAACTGCCCGTGGGTCCATGACACTGCTGCAAGACAGGGGACTCTCTCCATCTGGGCACAGGTACCTCTGCTGCATTGATGGGGTAGTTGATTCAAAACCTGAACTTTAACCTGACTCCGAACAAGGAATACCAGTTTGGTGGAACAACCTGTTTGTGACTTGTTACTATCAGAGTCACCTCTTCAGTTAAGTGGCTTTTCTGACCTGAAAACTTGGATCATTTTCTTTTCAACCTTTGCTGAGTTCCCTTATCCCGTGTTATGGAGCCCTTCTAAATGGGCATTCCACTCAACATCCCCACACTGGTCCTAATTATAATACAGCATCCCACCATGCGTCTTCAGTGAGGGTGATCAGAACCACATCTCCCCCTGCTATACGCTGCCCCATACTAGTTTGTGCACCACCCACTTGCTCTATATGTATCACTGCCCAGGGGCATGCTTCTTTCCTGGCCAAACAGCCTCCTGCAAAGAGCTATCCAGTCCCCATCACACCTTCCCAATAGAGTCCCCTCATGACAGGTGATTGGGTTCCCTGTGCCTGTGGGTGTCGTTAGCCTTGGTATTTGGGCTTTTCAAAGGCACCCAAGGAAACTGGATACCCAACTCCCATCAACAGGCAGTTAGAATTGTGCCCCAGTCTGCAATGTCAGCAACAGTCACTGCAGTACTTGTATTCCTTATGTGGCTGGTGAATAAGGAGGCAGGTTTCTGGGAGCAGAGTTAAGGTTATCCTGGAGTTCCTTTAACTCTGAGTTTCCATCCATTCCTACGCTTGTGTGCTTTAGACCTTCCCGTTGGATTCATAGATTCCAAGGCCAGAAAGGAACACTGTGATCATCTAGTCCAGGGGTGCCCAATCTACACCGTACGGGCCGTACACAGCCCACCAGAGCATTTTCATAAGGACCGTGGCCTGCTTCAGCACACTATACTGTACATAGAAAAAACCTATTTAAATACATACAAAACAAGCTGAACATAAAATAAAAATCAATGCAGGTGACTTTAAATCTCATTAAAATATAAGGAATCTGTTTGGCCCATATAAGGCTGTGCTTAGGTTTATGTGGCCCTCCTGTGTAATAAGGCTGGGCACCATCTGACCTACTGTCTAACAAAGGCTAGAACTTCCCTGAAATAATTCTGTGGCTGTCCACTGTTTGGAGGGTTTCTCCTTGTTAAACTCAAATCTGCTTTCAGGGGCTCTTTCCCTAGTGTAACTGCAACCTGACTCTGGCATAAAGAAGCTTGCAATTACCCAGCTTTCCTGGAGCTGTCACAATGTTTTTGTTGGCCTGGGAATTCTGAGTCAATCGCACTACAGGGTGACGTGGAAGGCTTTGTACGCGTGACCTCCTTGGCGTTAGATACCTCTGTGACTCTCTGCCTATGCCAGCAACTCTGCCTTTGATCTGCTCTGCTTGGGATCTCCTTATCACAAGCAGTTAACCATTGTGCTTGTGACGGGTTCGGCCACAGAGACCCCCTTGGGACTGTCACCTGATGTGCTAAAACTACCTCTGGGCCCGTTTTCTTTGCCAGCTTGGGACTCCAGAACCCTGGCTTGTTGAGCCAGACACGCTAGCCTGCTGCAGCTCAGACTCAGGGTCTGAACCACGCCCCCAAAGCTGCAGACTTACCTGAAAACAGCTCACCAAGTACTCCTGTCTCCAGCACCCAGACACCCAACTCCCAAATAAAGCTGTTTTACTCTGTATAAAGCTTATACAGGGTAAACTCATAAATTGTCCGCCCTCTATAACACTGATAGAGAGATATGCACAGCTGTTTGCTCCCCCAGATATTAATCACTTATTCTGGATTAATTAATAAACAAAAGTGATTTTATTAAGTATAAAAAGTAGGATTTAAGTGGTTCCAGTAATAGCAGACAGAACAAAGTAAGTTACCAAGCCAAATAAAACAAAACACACAAGTCTAAGCTGAATACATTAAGAAACTGAATACAGGTAAATCTCACTCTCTGAGATGTTCCAATAAGCTTCTTTCCCAGACTAGACTCCTTCCTAGTCTGGGCCCAATCCTTTCCCCTGGTACAGTCCTTGTTAGTTCCAGATCAGGTGGTAACTAGGGGATTTCTCATGACTGGCAGATCCTTTGTCCTGCTCCACCCCCTTTTATAGCTTTGGCACAAGGCGGGAATCCTTCATCTCTCTGGGTACCCACCCCTCCTTCTAAATGGAAAAGCACCAGGTTTAAGATGGATTCCAGTATCATGTGACATGGTCACATGTCACTGTAAGACCTCATTCTTCATTACCCATGTCATGTACACAGGAAGGCTTGCAGCTAAATACACCCATTCACAACCAATTGTCCTAGTCAATGGGAGCCATCAAGATCCTCAGCCACCATTAATGGCTCATACTTTGTATAATTACAATAGGACCTCAGAGTAATACTTCATATTTCTAGTTTTAGATACAAGAATGATACAGGTTTCAGAGTAGCAGCGTGTTAGTCTGTATCCGCAAAAAGAACAGGAGTACTTGTGGCCCCTTAGAGACTAACAAATTTATTAGAGCATAAGCTTTCGTGGACTACAGCCCACTTCTTCGGATGCATATAGAGTGAAACATATATTGAGGAGATATATATTAATAAACAATATATATGTATGTATATATATCCTCCTGTATGTGTGTATGTATATCTCCTCAATATATGTTTCACTCTATATGCATCCGAAGAAGTGGGCTGTAGTCCACGAAAGCTTATGCTCTAATAAATTTGTTAGTCTCTAAGGGGCCACAAGTACTCCTGTTCTTTTTAAGAATGATACATTCATACAAAGAGGATGAACACACTCAGTAGATTATAAGCTTTGTAATGATACCTTACAAGAGACCTTTTGCATAAAGCATATTCCAGTTACATTATATTCTCACTCATTAGCATATTTCCATAAAACATATGGAGTGCAACGTCACAGTGCTGGTGGAGCCAAAGCATTAGACAGCAGGCGGGCAGCACTTCCCCACCCCTTAGTTGCATTTCTCCAGGCAGCTCTTCGCAGAAGCTGTTACTGTGACAAGACGTCTGCCTGAATCAGTGCGTTGGCTGTGATGTGCCAGTGTGGGTTTGGTGGGGCTGGATGGTGAGGAGCATTGTGTAGACCGAGTGCTCCATCTGCCTATGAGGAGGCTGCAGGAGGGCTGCAGAGGGTTGCCAGTTGGATGGCCATTCTGTTCTGTCAGCTCTGGGTTAGGGATGAAGAGTGGGTTTGCTTGCTTGTTTTTTAAGTGCAGAGTCACAGATGTAGGCTTGAGACAGCACCATGGGGTAGCTAGCACAGCAGCCTTTCACCTCTCAATGCCATGCTTGGAGCAGGGAGAGGACACCAGTGGGATGAGTTTTGGGGTTTCAAAACTCAAACATGTTCACATCATAAAACCAGCCCTGGAAGTGATGAGAGTTGCTCCTGCTCAGCAAAATCAGGTCCAATATACTCTTGTATTTGAGTAATAGTATTGTGCCTGTAACAGGCTGGCAGCATGTGCCTGAAACACTCCATTCCATCAGCAGGAGTTGATCCTACTGGAAAGGGGTTAAGTGGACTGTCTCCCTGAGACAGGTGGCACATTACCTTGCCTGGATTAGAGACAGCTGGGAGTGGCTCCCTGAGGAAAGAGGACCTATGGTGTGGTCTGAGCAGTCCTGAGTGAGGAACCTAAAGAGCAGCAGGCCTGGGGAGAGGGGTCAAGCTGAACTTTGTTGTCTAATACCTCTTTTGCGTGTTACTAAAGCCAAACCGCAGGCAGGGAAGCATTTGGACTTTACATACTGTGTGCAGTGCGTTTGGGAATGGCATCTGCTCACAGTGCCCCACCTGTACATTTTAAATATCAGGGGAAATACTTTGTAACATTTGATGCTTTTCATTAGTTATTTATCTATACAGCACCTAAATTATGGGTAGGTGCTTTACAAGACAAAAAAAAAGTCTCTACCCCAGCGAGCTTACAATGCAGATTTAGAGGCAATGATTGGATACAGAAATATACCATGAGGAGTGTCTGAGGAAAAAGAGGGATTACAGTAAATAATATCACATGTTTAATGTGCATTTCTTGATGGGTCCATTACAATATAATTTGTTTAACATCCAAATGGCATTTGTATTCTTTATATTGACAGACAGGTGTGTTACTCAGGCGTGCCAAGCATGTTGCAAATAAGAACCAGCCTAGAGAGAGATACACGTGGCAGTTAGTGTCCAGGCTCCCAGTCTGTGTGAGAGCATATTCATTCACGCAGAAGGCTGATGTGCATATTGTCCCCGCTGTGTGAGGCAGGCTGAGCATTTGGAAATGGAATAATGGTATTAAGAAGGGCTGCTGTCAATAATTTCCTGATGATGAGAACCCTGTGTTAATGCTGACCTTTCGAGGGCTGGCATGATCCCTGATGCAGGCCAGGAAGAGAGGGAGAGCAGCTGCTAGCTGTGATGAACCAATGCCATTTCGAGTAACAGCGAGTGGCTTCAGGGATAAACAATGTTGCCCACTTAAGCAAGCTTTCACAAATCATGTTGTCACAAAAAGCATTTCCTGAACCTGATCTTTGGGACTGTGAAAAAGCACTCTGCATCCAGGTGTCCTGGCCCAGGCATGGCCTGTCCTTCCAGGGCCTCTGTGATCAGGACAAAATAAAGATCACGAGAGAAAGTTTTCCCACTCTAACACAAGTCCACATGCCATGTGGAAATCAGCCCTGCCCTGTTGCTGTTATTTATTTGTACTACAGTAGCATGAGGGAGCACCAGTCATAAGGGAGCACCAGCCTCACCATGCTAGGCACTGTACAGACTCAGAACAAAGAGATGGTCCTGTCCCCAAAGAGCTTGCCATCTAAGTAATACAGCCAGAACCATGTCATGTGGGGACTATTGACTAGGGGCTAAGGACGAAACTAGGACTTCTGGGTTCTCTTACTGGTTCTGCCACTGACTAGCTATCTCTCTGTGCTTTGATTAATACCTGCCTTCCTCCCATAGGCACTTCGGAACTTAGATCATTCACTGTTCTTAAAGTGTATTGGGCTCCTCAAAGGAACTCATCTGTCTTTTACTATTTTATTTATTGCACTCAGTTAAATTCAAAAGCTCATGTTAATGCAGCAGTAGGGCTGAAATATGGCACACTCAAAAGACCATGGTGCAATGATGGAAAGACACCCTCTAGGTCTGGAGCTAGATCACAGCATGGAAATTACCAGCTGCGACAATGGTGCAGGCCACAATTCGGGGGTGGTCATCAGCTGGAATGATAGGGCAGGACATCCCCTGTGGATCTCTGCCCAGGACTTAGGAAGAACGCATCTTCTAGAGAATCCATTCCAGGTTTCTGAGCCAGTGCATGCTGGGACATGACCCTGAGAGTTTCATACGGCTGTGTGGGTACCCATGCAATGCAGAAGTGATCAGTGAATCTTGCTATTGACTTTCAAAGCCTTGCTCTCAGGAGTTCCCAGTAACCAGAGACATAAACAGCCTCTTCCAATCTTTCATAAGTCCCTTTTTTATTATTTGAAATACAGATGCTGAGTCCAATAGATACATATGAATCCCTTCAGTGCTGCATTCTGCTGCAGTGGAAGTCAGAGCTAGGAAACAACAGGGTGAATCTGAGTTTTGAGGCACACACAAGTACATCTGACAGTATTTGGGGGGGGGTCTGTATCTAATAGTGTCCACAGAGAAGTGACAGCCTTTGATAGTGTCCACAGAGAAGCCCTCTGGAAGATCTTGCTATACTATGGAATTCCAGCAGAGAGAGTTAATCTGATAAAAGCTTTGTATGATGGGTCTGTGCCGAGAGTGGAGCCAGAATGGTTTAAGATTGCTGCTGGCATAAGGCAAGGTTGTGCACTTCTCTTCTGCATTGTGATAGACTTGGTGCTCAGAAGAGCAACAGGTGCTGCTGAGGTGGTGGTGTTTGGGCTAGAGATAAGCTGCAAGATTTAGATTTTGTGGATGATACAGTCTTCCTGGACACCGGGATGGAATTAAAAAAACTCTGAATGAGTATAAGTGGGACTTTAAATGAGTATTCAGAAGACCAAGTTCATGTAGATAAGAGAGAATGCTGTCTACACCAGCAGATGTCTGATTTATAGGAAGAGTATGAAAGAATTGATAACTTTATCTACCTGGGAAATACAATAGCTGCTAGTTGCTAGCTCACTAAGGAAGTTAAGGCAAGACTCAACAAAGCCAGTGGATCGTTTCCCCATTTTCAAACACCTGGAAGCGTAGCAAGATACATTTACACACTAAAATGAGATTGTACAACTCTACTATCTACTCAACACTACTGTGTCTCAGAAATGTGGCAGATGTTGGAAGTTCACAACAGGGAGCTGAATGCACTCCATAGGCATTGATTAAGAAGAATCATGGGAATTCATAGGAGAGACTGTATAACCAATGTGGAAATGTTGCACCACACAGGCCAGCAGACTACAGACTCAATAGTCAGACAGAGACGGCTACAGTGATTTGGCCATGCCATCAAGTTACCCTGTGACAGAAGCACGAGGTGCATTTCAGATTGGATCCCACTTGGAGGGAAGAGAAGAAAGTCCTAGAAAACAAAGGATGACCGAAAAGAATGCTGCCATCATGAAGACAACTTACAATGGAATCAAACATCTAAATCTGAACAGACAGAGATGGGGGAAATGAGTTGCCTCATGCTGCTAGGCACAGGAGATTCTAATGCTAAAAGCTGTCTAAAGCAGGGGTTCTCCACCTTTTTCTTTCAGAGCTCCCCTCCCCCCCCCCCCAACATGCTATAAAAACACGGTGGCCCAATCTGTGCCAGTCAGGAGAGTAAAAGCCAGGGCTGGCGTTAGGGGGTAGCAATGAGGGTAGTTGCCCATGGCCAGATACCATAGTGGGCTCTGTGAAGCTAAGTTGCTCGGGCTTTGGCTTTCTGCCCTTGGCCCAATGAGTCTAATATCAGCCCTGCTCTCTGGTTTACTTTAGCAGACCCCCTGAAACCTGCTCACAGACCCCCAGAGGTCTTCAGATCTCTGTTTGAGAACCACGTCTCTAAGGTGTGCCCCAACACCGCAGTATCTAAGCACCTCACAGTCTTTAATCTGTTTATCTTCACAAACACCTCTGGGAGGCAGGGCAGTGCTGTTATCCCCATTTTACAGATGGGAACTGAGGCCAGCTTGCCCAAGGTCACACAGGAGTCTGTGGTGAGCACATTTCTCAAGTCCCAGGTCAGCACCCTAACCACTGAACCATCCTTTCTCTCTAGTGAGAACCACTTTGTTAAATGTCCCTAGAAAAGTAAGAACGATTGGTGGTCCCAGTCCAATGTTCTGACCCAATTTCTGCTGGGGCCCAGTATGTATCCACCAGCTCTGGTAAGACATGGTGCAGGTGGGGAGAAAAGGAAATTTGAGTGCTGTTTTTGCTGATCCACTGTGAAAACTGAGTGATCAAAACAGGGCTCAGAGAATCTCTGGGAAGGTTATGCCTTATCCCCAAGCCAGTCAGGGCTGTGTAGAACCAATTTCCAACAGGACGGGAGCTTGGGAACTAGGATGGAAATTGATGCGACACAGCAGACAGAGCTAAACCCATCTGCCTTTTATTTTATGTTGGCACAATATCTTTAGCCTAAGGAGCAAAACACAGCAGGTGAGATGACTCTGCCCAGTGTAGAAAGAGTATCTTGTGTCTGCGTTAAAGCACAGGGTTGTAGTTAAAGCTATGGTAGGGATGTCTACGTTTGTGCTATGTAGAGGGGGAGATTTCTGACTGTCAGTGGTGCTCAGATATCCCCATTGTCCCTCCCCGCCTCTCTTCCTCCCATAGCGTTAGTGCACTGGGCGGTGATATCAAAACCCACAGGAGGACTGACTGGCTGCAAACATGCCGGCATTTGGGGTCACATTGTCATCCTCTTGCACAATTTATTTCTTTACTTTGACAGTTGTAAACAGAGCTGGGCTGAATCTGGACTTGGCTTAGCTTGGTAGCGGAGTTCATGCTCACAGCATTAGCACAAAGTTTTGGATTGAACAGCCCTGAAATTATTCCAGCTGTTCTTGAGACCCTTTTGCCCACAAATGGTTGTGATCTCATAAGATCAGTGGCTCTTTATGAGGTCTCCACTGTCTTGACCCCTGGTAGATTCAGATCTGATCAAGCTCTACAGTAACAAATTGGGATCTAGGGATTTGAAAGTGACTTCCCTGAAATTCAGTCAGATGAGGATTCATGATTCTAGTTTTGATCCAGATCTGGTTAAAAAAAGAAGCAGCAAATATTAAACTAGGTGCAATATGCTTCGCCTGGGAGTCTGTAGCAAGCCAGAGGTGCTGGTGCTGTTTGTATTTTAGGCACCAACAGTCCTGCACTGTACCAGACACCAAAGCATCACCCCTGCTCCACGGAGGTAACAGGCATATGGAAAATGGACAACACACCCTTAGGGACAAGCAACTTGAGTTCTCTACTAATAGGCCACAGCCATACATCCCAGAACATGCCGGCTGGGTGCTAGGCTGCAGTAGCAAGCTACAACCATACACCCCAAAGAACAGGCAGATTGAATTCTCTATTAACAGGAGACAGCCATGCACCCCAGGAACACACTGACTGAGTGTTGGGCTGCAGGAGCCATCTATCCCCAGGAACAGGAAGACTGAGTGCTTTGCTAACAAGTCCTTCTGCCCCATGGCCTCCCACCTTAGAGATCATGAAAGGGGAGAAGTTCACAAGGGTAGTGAGCCTGTGCTCACTATGGGTAACAGTTGCACTCTATGGGGTGTTTAATGAACTTGGCAGGCCTAATGGCTAATTATTAGCTGGCTCCTTTCCTTTCTGGCTTCAGTGCAAGTGTGTTGTGGGGTTTCAGTATCCCCAAATGTATACATTTTGAGGACACTGAGTGGTTCCTAGATGGCTGTGTTGCTCAAGATCATGTGGCTAACCAGTGGCAGAGGTGGGAATAGAACCCAGGGGTCTTGATTCCCATTCTATCCTAGCCTCTAAAGAACACTGTCTCCATGGTTCTGGGCCACAGGACAGAACTGCTGTGCATATGGCATGTGTTGCATCCATTTCCCCCAAACTCTTTGCTTCCATCCTGCAGTGAATTGCCCCAGTGCAGCTCTCTCTGGCTCAGGGACCAGGCAAAGCCCTGGAGATTCTCCAAGCCCTGCATTGACTGCTCCATTTTCGCAATGGGACAGTACTCAGGTACTCCACAAACTCCCAGCTTGCCTGCACGTGCCTCTTCTAACAGCACCCCAGGAGGTATCTCTTCCCCAGCTCCCTACACTCCCAGGGAGGTATTTCCAGCAGCACCTGCTGGGACCATGGGAATATAGGGGCAAACCATGCTAGGGGAGAAGCCACTGGGATTTCAGAGCTCCTCCCATCCAGGCTCCCAACTGGTGAATTCTTTGCTGCTCTGAGGCACCTGCTCCCTTTAACATGCAAACAAGCTAATCCTCAGTGGCTTGCTTCTCTCCCCACTGAACTCTGGCAGTGTTACTGGGATAGAGAGCCCACAGAGCTTAACCCCTTCACCTCCATCTGAGCTTGCAATATGAATCCAGCTGGAGGGGCAAGAGGATTCTCTCCTCCGCCCTTCCCCCAGCAGGAGCAATCCCACATATCCTCCCAGTCCTTTGAAGCATGCTGCATCCATTAATGTGGCTTATCCCCTTACGCCGGCATGGCATGTTGGAAGCACAGGGGTCCATCTAGCCATAGCACATTGCTTGGGGGACTGGAATAGATTTGATTTTCCCCTAGTAGAGATGGAAAAATCCCAAAGCATCATCAATGAATGTTGATTTCTGGTTTAACGATGGGAGAGTGGGAGTGTTCTTATTGGTTCTGCCCTTTAGTACCGCGAAGATAGAGGAATCTGACAAGAAATATCTAGATGCATATTCCTGAGAGAGAGAGATGGAGAGAGAGACATAGCCGGAGTTGAAGCCTTGAGGAAAACAATTTCAAACAACCTGGATTTCTTTAAATAAAGCAGAGAGCTGTGAACACAGTATGGAGGGAGAGGGAAGCAAGATCGATTGAAGCAAAGACAGGCTTATTTCACTTGCCCTGAAGAAACATGGCTGGTAAAGTCTGCTTCTCAGAAAGGGGGGAAGTGCTGGGGATCTGGGCAGGAGAGAGCAGGCTGTGGTCTGACCCTCCACTGGTGTCAGCTGGCATCCTTCTGCTGGAGGCAGTGGAGCTCAGCTGATGAGGAGGTGGCCCCAAGTCCTGTTTCCATGAGCGTCACTTTCCCATCCCACATTGCTAAAGCATGGCTGATGATGGGCCTTAAGATTCCAGCATGCTGAACCAAATTCATCCCTGGAGCTGCGATGGGTAGAGATGCACTGGGGATGGATGTGCCCTACTGTTTCTCATTCAATGTGAGGGAAGGAGGCCATAGCTTCTCACTCCATTCCCACAGATCTGCCCTGGCACTCCCTGGCACCCAGGCGTCATTCAGGAAGAATATCCATTCATATACCCTTCCCCTGTTGCAATCCCAGTGCACAAAGCCTCATATGCCTCTCCAAAACCCTCTGTGCCAAAAGCCCCTTACTAGAGTGTGTGCGTGTGCGCTCATCCATCCCACCCCACACACAGAGCCACCCGGTGCCCTCAAAGGTCTGTGGAGGAGGGGCATGCTAAACACAGTAGAGCTAATATGAACCATCAGAGAGTCCTCCTTTCCCCCAGCCCATGGCAAGGGTGGGCCCAGGCCTGTTGCAGAGGAGGGATCTGTAACGGGTTGGATCACAGAAACCCCCTTGGGAGCTGCCACCTGATGTGCCAAGACTACTTCTGCCTCTGCTTTCTCTGCCAGCTCGGGGCCCCAGCACCATGTCTTGCTGAGCCAGACATGCCCGTCTGCTCCAACACAGACCCAGGGTCTGAATTTCTTGCCCCAAAGCTGCAGACTTAACTGAAAGCAGCTTACAGAAGTGTTCTTGTCTTTAACACTCAGATGCCCAACTCCCAATGGGGTGTAAAACCCAAATAAATCCGTTTTACCCTGTACAAAGCTTATAGAGGATAAACTTATAAATTGTTCACCCTCTATAACACTGATAGAGAGATATGCACAGCTGTTTGCCCCCACAGGTATTAATACATACTCTGGGTTAATTAATAAGTAAAAAGTGATTTTATTAAATACAGAAAGTAGGATTTAAGTGGTTCCAAGTAGTGATAGACAGAACAAAGTGAATTACCAAGTAAAATAAAACACACCAGTTTATGAGTATGTCTACACTATGAAATTAGGTCGAATTTATAGAAGCCGGTTTTATAGAAATCGGTTGTATACAGCCGATTGTGTGTGTCCCCACATAAAATGCTCTAAGTGCTCTAGTCGGTGGACCGCGTCCACAGTACTGAGGCTAGCGTCGACTTCCGGAGCATTGCACTATGGGTAGCTATCCCACAGTTCCCGCAGTCTCCGCCACCCATTGGAATTCTGGGTTGAGATCCCAGTGCCTGAATGATGCAAAACAGTGTCATGGGGGGTTCTGGGTACATGTCATCAGGCCCCTCCCTTTCCGTCAGAGCACCGGCAGACAATAGATTCGCGCCTTTTTACCTGGGTTACCTGTGCAGACAACATACCACGGCAAGCATGGAGCCCGCTCAGATCAGCTCACAGTCACCATATGTCATCTGGGTGCCGGCAGACGTGGTACTGCATTGCTACACAGCAGCAGCAGCTAACTGCCTTTTGGCGGTAGACGGTGCAGCGTGACTGGTAGCCGTGGGACTGGCAGCCGTAGAGCTGCATTGCACCAGCCCCTTGCCTTTTGATAGAAGATGGTATATTATGATTGGTATCCATCGTCGTCGTACTGCAGTGGCTGTCAATCATGGGCACCTGGGCAGACATGCAACTGTCTCGATGATGACGGCTATCAGTCATAGTATGCTATTTTCTGCCAGTCGCCCAGTATTTTCTGCTAAGCACCCAGAAGAGGCCAAGGGCGATCTGGGTGCTGGCAGACGTGGGGCTGGCAGACGTGAGGCTGCATTGCTACACAACAGCAGCCCCTTGCCTTTTGACAGAAGATGTTATATTACGACTGGTATCCATCGTCATCGTACTGCAGTGGCTATCAGTCATGCTGCACCGTCGGCTGCCAGCTTAAGATGTAAAAAATAGATTTGTTCTGTATTCATTTGTTTCCCCTCCCTCCGTGAAATCAACGGCCTGCTAAACCCAGGGTTTTGAGTTTAATCTTTGGGGGGGGGCATTCTGTGTGACAGTTGTTTATGTTTCTCCCTGATGCACAGCCACCTTTCTTGATTTTAATTCCCTGTACCTGTACGCCATGTCGTCACTCGGCCCTCCCTCCCTCCTTCCCCTGGTCCGTCAGATACTAGTTTCGCGCCTTTATTCTGACCAGGCGCCATAGCTAGCACTGGGATCATGGAGCCCGCTCAGATCACCGCGGCAATTATGAGCACTATGAACACCACGCGCATTGTCCTGGAGTATATGCAGAGCCAGGACATGCCAAAGCGAAACCCGGACCAGCCGAGGAGGCGATTGCAGCGCGGCGACGAGAGTGATGAGGAAATTGACATGGACATAGACCTCTCACAAGGCACAGGCCCCAGCAATGTGGAAATCATGGTGTTACTGGGGTAGGTTCATGCCGTGGAACGCCGATTCTGGGCACGGGAAACAAGCACAGACTGGTAGGACCGCATCGTGCTGCAGGTGTGGGACGATTCCCAGTGGCTGCGAAACTTTCGCATGCGTAAGGGCCCTTTCATGGAACTTTGTGACTCGCTTTCCCCTGCCCTGAAACGCCAGGATACCAAGATGAGAGCAGCCCTCACAGTTGAGAAGTGAGTGGCGATAGCCCTGTGGAAGCTTGCAACGCCAGACAGCTACCGGTCAGTCGGGAATCAATTTGGAGTGGGCAAATCTACGGTGGGGGCTGCTGTGATCCAAGTTGCCAGGGCAATGAAAGACCTGGTGATATCAAGGGCAGTGACTCTGAGAAACGTGCAGGCCATAGTGGATGGCTTTGCTGCAATGGGATTCCCAAACTGTGGTGGGGCCATAGACGGAACCCATATCCCTATCTTGGCACTGGAGCACCAAGCCACTGAGTACATAAACCGCAAAGGGTACTTTTCAGTGCTGCTGCAAGCCCTGGTGGATCACAAGGGATGTTTCACTAACATCAACGTGGGATGGCCAGGAAAGGTACATGATGCTCGCGTCTTCAGGCACTCTGCTCTGTTTTGAAAGCTGGAGGAAGGGACTTTCTTCCCGGACCAGAAAGTAACCATTGGGGATGTTGAAATACCTATCGTGATCCTTGGGGACCCAGCCTACCCCTTAATGCCATGGCTCATGAAGCCGTACACAGGCAGCCTGGACAGTAGTCAGGACCTGTTCAACTACAGGCTGACCAAGTGCCGAATGGTGGTGGAATGTGCATTTGGACGTTTAAAAGCGCGCTGGCGCAGCTTACTGACTCGCTCAGACCTCAGCGAAAAGAATATCCCCATTGTTATTGCTGCTTGCTGTGTGCTCCACAATATCTGTGAGAGTAAGGGGGAGACATTTATGGCGGGATGGGAGGTTGAGGCAAATCGCCTGGCTGCTGATTACGCGCAGCCAGACACCAGGGCGGTTAGAGGAGCACAGCAGGGCGCGGTGCGCATCAGAGAAGCTTTGAAAACGAGTTTTGTGACTGGCCAGGCTACAGTGTGAAACTTCTGTTTGTTTCTCCTTGATGAACCCTCCGCCCCCCCCCCCACCCGGTTCACTCTACTTCCCTGTAAACCAACCACCCCAGCCTCCCCTCCCCACTTCGAGCACCGCTTGCAGAGGCAATACAGTCATTGTTACTTCACATTCATGCATTCTTTATTAATTCATCACACAACTAGGGGGATAATTGCCAAGGTATCCCGGGATGGGTGGGGGAGAAGGGAAGGAAAAGGACACACTGCATTTTAAAACTGCCAGCCTTCTGATGCTCGGGCAATCATGTGGGGTGGAGTGACTGGGTGGCCGGAGGCCCCCCCACCGTGTTCTTGGGCGTCTGGGTGAGGAGGCTATGGAACTTGGGGAGGAGGGCTGTTAGTTACACAGGGGCTGTAGCGGCGGTCTCTGCTCCTGCTGCCTTTCCTGCAGCTCAACCGTACGCTGGAGCATATCAGTTTGATGCTCCAGCAGCCGGAGCATCGACTCTTGCCTTCTGTCTGCAAGCTGACGCCACCTATCCTCTTCAGCCCGCAACTTGCTCTGTTCATCCCGCGATTCAACCCGCCACCTCTCCTCTCGTTCATATTGTGCTTTTCTGAAGTCTGACATTGACTGCCTCCACGCATTCTGCTGTGCTCTTTCAGCGTGGGAGGACATCTGGAGCTCCGTGAACATATCGTCCCGTGTCCTCCGTTTTCTCTTTCTAATCTTCACTAGCCTCTGTGAAGGAGAAACATTTGCAGCTGGTGGAGGAGAAGGGAGAGGTGGTTAAAAAAAGACACATTTTAGAAAACAATGGGTACACTCTTTCACGTTAAATTTTGCTGTTCACGTTGCACAGCACATGTGCTTTCGTTACAAGGTCGCATTTTTCCTCTTATAGTGAGGGCCTGCCGGTTTCGTGTGAGAGATCACTCACACAGTGCCAGGCAACAGATTTCGGCTTGCAGGCAGCCATGGTAAGCCACAGTCTTGGCTTTTTTAACCTTCTTAACATGTGGGAATGGTTTCAAACAGCAGCGCCCTCATTTCCCATATCAAGCATGAATTGGGTTGGCCATTTAAAATGGGTTTGCAATGTAAAAGGAGGGGCTGTGGTTTCCAGGTTAACGTGCAGCACAAACCCAACTAACCCCCCCGCCCCCCCCCCCCCCAATTCTCTGGGATGATCACTTCACCCCTCCCCCCACCGCGTGGCTAACAGCGGGGAACATTTCTGTTCAGCAGAGCAGGAACGGGCACTTCTGAATGTCCCTTAATAAAATCGCCCCATTTCAACCAGGTGACCGTGAATGATATCACTCTCCTGAGGATAACAAAGAGCGATAAGGAATGGATGTTGTCTGCATGCCAGCAAACACCGGGACCATACGCTACAATGCTTTGTTATGCAATGATTCCAGACTATGGGCTACTGGTCTGGCATGGTAAAGTGTCCTACCATGGCGGACGGGATAAGGCAGCCCTCCCCAGAAACCTTTTGCAAAGGCTTTGGGAGTACATGAAGGAGAGCTTTCTGGAGATGTCCCTGGAGGATTTCCGCTCCATCCCCATACACGTTAACAGACTTTTCCAGTAGATGTACTGGCCGCGATTGCCAGGGCAAATTAATCATTAATCATTAAACACGCTTGCTTTTAAACCATGTGTAATATTTACAAAGGTACACTCACCAGAGGTCCCCTGTGTGCCCTCAGGGTCTTGGGTGAGTTTGGGGGTTACTGGTTCCAGGTCCAGGGTGACAAACATATCCTGGCTGTTGGGGAACCGGTTTCTCCGCTTCCTTGCTGCTGTGAGCTGTCTACATTACCTCCATCCTCATCTTCCTCGTACCCCGAACCCTCTTCCCTGTGTGTTTCTCCAGTGAGGGAGTCATAGCACACGGTTGGGGTAGTGGTGGCTGCACCCCCTAGAATGGCATGCAGCTCCGCGTAGAAGTGGCAAGTTTGCAGCTCTGCCCCGGACCTTCCGTTCGCTTCTCTGGCTTTGTGGTAGGCTTGCCGTAGCTCCTTAATTTTCACACGGCACTGCTGTGCTTCCCTGTTATGGCCTCTGTCCTTCATGGCCTTGGAGACCTTTTCTAATATTTTGCCATTTCTTTTACTGCTACGGAGTTCAGCTAGCACTGATTCATCTCCCCATATGGCGAGCAGATCCCGTACCTCCCATTCAGTCCATGCTGGAGCTCTTTTGCGATCCTGGGACTCCATCACGGTTACCTGTGCTGATGAGCTCTGCGTGGTCACCTGTGCTCTCCACGCTGGGCAAACAGGAAATGAAATTCAAACGTTCGTGGGGCTTTTCCTGTCTACCTGGTCAGTGCATCTGAGTTGAGAGTGCTGTCCAGAGCGGTCACAATGAAGCACTGTGGGATAGCTCCCGGAGGCCAATAACGTCGAATTCCGTCCACACTACCCCAATTCCGACCCGCTAAGGCCGATTTTATCGCTAATCCCCTCGTCGGAGGTGGAGTAAAGAAACCGGTTTAAAGGGCCCTTTAAATCGAAAGAAAGGGCTTCGTCGTGTGAACGTGCCCAGGCTTAATTTGATTTAACGCTGCTAAAGTCGACCTAAACTCGTAGTGTAGACCAGGCCTATGTCTAATTCAACTAAATACAGATAAAATCCTCACCAGTTCCAGAATGCTTCCTTTTACAGACTAATCTCCTTTTAGTCTGGGTCCAGCAATCACTCACACCCCTTGCAGTCACTGTCCTTTGTTCCAGTTTCTTTCAGGTATCTTTGGGGGTGGAGAGGCTCTCTCTTTAGCCATCTGAAGACAAAATGGAGGGGTCTCCCACAGGCTTAAATAGACTTTCTCTTGTGGGTGGAGACCCTCTCCTCTCTCCTATGCAAAGTCCAGCTCCAAGATGGAGTTCTGGAGTCACCTGGGCAAGTCACATGTCCAAGCATGACTCACAGTTTTTACAGGCAGAAGCCATTGCCCACATGGTATCTTGAATGTCTCCAGGAAGACTTCTTATGTGGATTGGAGCATTCCAAGATGCATTGTTCCTTAAGTGCTTCCTGATTGGACACTTAACTTTGCAAATTCCTTTCTCCAGGAACTGACCAAATGCTCTACTAAGGTTATTTAGAAATCAAGCCAGTACACGGCCAATATTCATAACTTTGAGTACAAAAATGATACATGCATACAAATAGGATTAATAGATTCAGTAGATCATAACCTTTAGAGAGATATGTTACATGGCATATGTAGCATACAACACAGTCTAGTTATGTTATATATATATACACATACATAAGCATATCTCCATAAAGCCTTATGGGGGGTACCGACTGTCACAGGATCTGGCTGGGCTCTCAGAGGAGGGAGAACTGGGAACCCGGAAGCAGGGCGCACTCAGAGTCCTGTGTCCCACTTGGGCTGTCTGGGGAGGCTTCAAGCCATGGTAGAAAGTGAGGGCTTTACGCCACTGTGGAACATTGACCCTCATAGGCCTCTGTGCCAAAGTGGAATTTTCTGTAATCTTTTAAAGAGGCCTATGTGTGCCTCAGTTTCCCACTGTACTTTGCCCAGAGAGGGGGAGGGAAGGAAGGTTTAAGTCTGCTCTTGGGGCAGATCAGGAGATATGAGATGTGTGTGCCACCATGCTGTCTGGGGTGGAATGAATGGGTCATTAAGGAACCAGCTGGCTCTGAATCATGTCCAAATAAAGACAGCAGGAAACCCCCAGGGGCCAGGACATTGACCCCTGGTAGTCAACCGCCAAGAGGAAGGAAGTCCCCATCCACCTATCAGCAGGGAAGCAGAGCCAAGGCCCCAGCTGGAGACCAAAGAGAAAGGTGAGGTTGGATGGTGAGGTTAAGGGTGGCTCTCTGAAAAGACACAGGCCTCTCACCTTGGACTGAGAAGGAGTCAGAGACAGAGCCTGACATGAAGTGCATAGCAGTTTGGCTGACTGGTTGCTGTGGCTTGGCCAGACAGGCTATGTCTTAACCTTTATATCTCTGTGCTAACCGAAGGACTTTCAGATTCAGCAGCCTGGTGACCTAGGATTGCCAACTTTCTACTAGTACAAAACTGAACACCCTTGCCCCGTCCCTGCCCCACCCCTCCTCTGAGGCCCTGCCCCCACTCACTCCATTCCCCCGTCCCTCTGTTGCTTGATCTCCTCACCCTCACTCACTCGCTCATTTTCACCGGGCTGGCTCAGGGGGTTGGAGTGCGGGAGGGGGTGAGGGCTCCGGGGTGGGGCCAGAAACGAGGAGTTCAGGGTGCGGGAGGGGGCTCCGGGCTGAGACAGTGGGTTGGGATGCGGGAGGGACTGAGGGTTCCGGCTGGGGGTGCGGGCTCTTGGGTGGGGCCAGGGATGAGGGGTTTGGGGTGCAGAAGGGGACTCTGGGCTGGGGGATGGAGCCAAGGGGTTCAGAATTTGGGAGGGGGCTCTGGGCTGAGGCAGGGAGTTGGGGTATGGGAGAGGGTACAGGCTCTGGGCTGGGGGTGCAGGTTCAGGGGTGGGGCCAGAAATGATGGCTCCGGGCTGGGGCAGGAGTGCAGGGAGGTGACAGATCTGGCTGGGGTGCAGGCTCTGGGGTGGGCCCGGGAATGAGGGGTTTGGAGTGTGGGAGGGGCTCCAGGCAGGGGCAGGGAGGTGAGGTGCAGGGGGATGAAGGCTCTGGCTGTGGGTGCGGGCTCTGGGGTGGGGCCGTGAATGAGGGGTTTGGGGTGCAGGAGGGGGCTCCAGGCTGGGGAATGGGGCCAAAGGATTTGGAGTGCATGAGGAGTCTGCAGGTTGAGGCAGGGGGTTGGGGTGCAGGGGGTTGAGGGCTCTGGCTGGGCGTGCAGGATCTGAGGTGGGGCCGGGGATGAGGGGTTTGGGGTTCAGGAGGGGGCTCTAGGTTTTGGGGGGCTCAGGGCTGGGGCAGGGGTTTGGGGCTCAGGGTAGGGGTGCAGGCTTACCTCGGGTGGCTTCCAGTCAGCAACACAGCGGGGCTAAGGCAGACTGGCTAGTCCCTACATGTCCTCGCTTCGTGCTGTGCCCTGGAAGCAGCCAGTAGGTTCGGCTCCTAGTTACGGGGGGGCAGGAGCCTCCGTGCGCTGCTCTCACCCACAGGCACCTTTCCCCCAGCCCCCATTGGCTTCAGTTTCTGGCCAATGGGAGTGCAGAGCCAGTTATCGGGGCGAGGACAGCAGCGCGGAGCCCCATGCCCCTCTCCCTCCCCGCCTAGGGAAGACCTGCTGGCAGCTTCCGGGGCACAGCGCAGTGCCAGGACAGGTAGGGACTAGCCTACCTTAGACCTACAGCACCGCCAACCGGACTTTTAATGGCCTGGTCGGTGGTGCTGACCAGAGCCATGTTGACCTGAATTTGATGAGTTAGTTTTTATGGCTCGCCACTGATCGCATCCGACCAGAAGGTTTATAGGTTCTTGTCCAATTCAGACTACAGAGTTCAAGAACTTTCTATATCGGGAGAGGACTCTCGGGATGCTTGGCAAGAACGCGTTCACTGAGGACAATACCAAATTGATAAAATCTTTATTGACATTAACAAAAAAATAAGGAATGCAATGAAGCTTATAACTGCAAAACAGTAAAAGAATTCCAAAACTCCTGGTGGTAACATTTCTATTATAAGTACCTTAACCTAACATACTCACACCCTTCCTTGGGAGCCCGGTAATAGGAGGTAAAGGACCAGCCTCACTCCTGGCATGCCCGATTACGCGATGGTGCTGGCTTCCCCAATAGTTAGGAATGTTGAGTAGTTATACTATACTGCACAAGCTGAGCTGATAGCGTGATAGAAGACAGAACAGAGTATAGGAAAACTGGAAAAAGCACTCCAAGAAACCAAAGCTTCAGGAGTTAGAAGAGTAAGGACTTAAAGAGAGTTTAAGAGCTTAGAATATAGAACATAGCAGACCCTAAGAGCTAAAAAAACTCAAGAGCGCTCTCTTACAAGGTATTTTATAGGATCCTGACCTATGTAATTCCGGCCCAACCTACTATACCCAAATCTTATTTCCATACCCTAAGAAATGTATGAGTACCATTCTCCTATAGGTTAGGGGATTATGACAGTTACTTTCTAAATATATTAATAAGGATTATCTCACTCCAAAACTACCAACCTAGGCTCTCTTGACGACCTCGATTTGTGGTGTACCCTGCGGTTTCCAACTGGTTATAGATGCCGGATAAACCTGTGATGTGATGTGATGTGGATAGTTCCTCCCTTTAGTTCCCTAAAGTTCAGGGACCATTCTTATCTGTGCCAAAGGTTCCCAGTTTTTATGCTGACATATAACTAATTCTACTTTTTGCTATATAGCAGATCTTACCGGATCTTACAGGCCAGTAGGCTTCTTCCATTTCAGCATTTCAGCAAAACTTATTATTAGGAAACACATGCTTCAACACATTCTAAATTCCAAGGAATTAATACTGATAAAATATAAGAATAAAATGGATTAATTTCAGAAAAAGAAACATATTAATTAATACTGCTGACTGGATTAGTAGACTATAATAGCTAGCAGAATAATCCTATGGGCTACAGCCACCAGGGTCCCTTTTCGACCAGGCGTTCTGGTCGAAAACTGGACACCTGGCAACCCTAGATTCATAGATTGTTCCCTGGTTTTGGAATGGCCACCTGCTGTCCCTGCAAATAGTCACCGTGAACATAGCGTCCTGAAGGGGCACAGTACAAGCCTCCCTCAGGAGTCTGCTTGGCTGGATTCGCTGCAGGGAGCCCTGGGGAGACACAGGGATCACTGATGCCTGAAGGCCCAGTCTTGACAGCTTCTAATCTGTGTGCTCTGTGGAATGCCCTTTAGTCAATCAATAAAGGCCTCTTGTCCCATGGATTTACTGCACACTCTGCATTGTCAAAGGAGAGACAGGAATTCCCCCACCCACACATCCTCCAGTGCTCCCTAAATAAGGTGTTTCTCTCTGTATATTTTGACACTGTCGTCTTTTCGCCCCCATATCTAAGGTCACCCAACCTGGTGGACCCCCAGAGAAACCAACCTGGAACTCCTCCTTCCTCTTCCAAGGCAGGGATGGGGCCACCCTCTTCTCAGATGATACCAGCCTGGTGATCGAATACTATCCGTACAAAACAAGTGAGTTCCTCTCTCTGAGATTCAACCAGCTTTGTATCATTCCACTGGTGCAAAGGACATAGGCAGATCTAGGTACAACTATTGATTCACTCTGGTTTGTTGGGCACCAAAGATATTCATACATATCTAGGGTGGAAAGCTAGACAGAAGTGCGAGGCCACAGGAAGTGTTCTGGATTTAGTGTGACTCTGTGTGTGAGACAGAAGAGTTCCTGGGGAATTCTAGGGGTCTGAGTTTTGCTCCCACCCAATTCCCAGCTGGAGTTCCCCCAGGAGTGCAAGTAACAGCAGGTACTGGCACAGCACTCACTCACCTGTCACAACAAAGCCATGGTCTCCCAGGCCACTCCAAAGATTGTTCCATTCCAGCAGGCAGCAATTTGCAGTGGTCCAAGCTGGATTTCAAAGCTGTCATCAGGCTGCTTTCGATCCCATGGGATAGCATCTCAGGGCTGTAGTGCTGCAGATTTAGGGGGTCTCATGGGACAGGTCTCAGTGTGATAGTGCTGGGTTTGGAGGGGTCTCAGCACAGTACTGCTGTGTTTAGGAGATCACAGCGTGGTAGTGCTGGGTATTGTGGGGTCTCAGCATGGTAGTGCTCAGTTTCGGGGGGTCTCAGCACAGTAATGCTGGGCTTGGTGGGGGTTCAGCGAGGTAGTGCTGGGCTTTGGGGGGTCTCAGCGACTTAGAACTGGGTTGTGATAAATGAAGGGGGGTGAGGGTAGTTCCCTTTTATGGACACCCAGCCAGCCAATAGCTATAAAATCCCTCTTAGTAGTTGTTCTCTACTTGCTCTACCTGCAAAGGGTTAAAAAAAGTCTCTCTGCTATGCATAGGTAAAAGGAAGTGAATGGGAAGAGCCAATGGGAAGGCTAGAACTTTTTAAAATTTAAAAAAGACTCCCTTTTGTCTGTCTGTTGTTGTTCTCCCGGGGAGAGGCGGACAGGGCAGCAGCTATGCTGTAAGAAGCTTGGGCCAGGTATGAAAAGATCATCAGAATCATACCTAGAAACTACTCATTTAGAACCCCAGATATGTAAGTAGATCAGGAATGTCTAGAAAGATGAGATTAGTTTTATTCCTTTTTTTTTCATTATTGCTTGTGGATTCTCTGGAGTGGCCAGTATTAATTTTTATAATCCTTGCAGGCCCTCACCTTCTGCACTCGAAGTGTCAGAGTGGGGAATCAGCCTTGACATAGGTTTTAGGGGTCTGAGGGCTGTAGTGCTGGGTTTTGGGTGGTCTCAGCAATGTAGTGCTGGGTTTTCGGCAGTTCCAGTGCAGCAGTGCTGGGTTTTGGGGAGTCTTGGCATGGTAGGGCTGGATTTTGGGGGGTCTCAGCACGGTAGTGCTGGGTTTTCAGTGGTCTCAGTGTGGTAATACTGGGTTTTGGGGGGGTCTCAGCATGGTAATGCTGGGTTTTGGGGGTCTCAGCGAAATAGTGGTGGTTTTCAGGTATCTCAGTGTTGTAGTGCTGGGCTTTGGGGGGTCTAAGCGAGGCAGTGCTGGATTTTGTGGAGTCTCAACACAGTAGTGCTTGGTTTTGGGGGTGTCAGGGCTGTAGTGCTGGGTTTTGGGGGTCACAGTGTGGTAGTGCTGTGTTTTGGGGGGTCTCAGAGAGGTAGTGCTGGGTATGAGGGTCTAGGCATGGTAGTGCTGGATTTTGGGGGGCTCTCAGCATAATACTGCTGGGTTTCGGGAGTCTCAGCATGATAGTGGTGAGTTCTGGGAGTCTCAGTAAGGTAGTGTTGGATTTTGGGAGTCTCAGCAAAGCAGTGCTGGATTTTGGGGGGTCTTAGCGACTTAGTGCTGGGTTTTGGGGGTCTGAGGGCTGCAGTGCTGGGTTTTGGGGTCTCAGCGACATAGTGCTGGGTTTTGAGAGTCTCAGCAGGGTAGTGCTGGGTTTTGGGGCTCTGAGAGCTGTAGTGTTTGGTTTTGGGAGTGTCAGGGCAGTAGGGCAAGGTTTTGGGGAGTCAACAATGTAGTACTGAGTTTTGGGGGTCTCGGGGCTGTAGTGGTGGGTTTTGGGGGGTCTCAGCGAAGGTAGTGCTGGGTTTTCAGCGGTCGCAGTGCAGCAGTGCTAGGTTTGAGGGGGGGGTCTTGGCATGGGAGTGCTGGATTTTGGGGTGAGGTCTCAGTGTGGTAGTCCTGGGTTTTGGGGTGTCTCAGTGACAGTACTGCATTTTGGGGGGTCTGAAAGATTTAGTGTTGGGTTTTGTGGGCCTCAGGACTGTAGTGCTGGGATTTGGGGTGTCTCAGTGACATAGTGCTGGGCTTTGTGGGGTCTGAGCAAAGTAGTGTTGGGTCTTGCAGGAGTCCTAGCGACTTAGTTCTGGGTTTTGGGCATCTGAAGGCTGTAGTTCTGGGTTTTTGAGGTTTCAGGGCGGTAATGCTGGGTTTTGGGGGGTCTCAGCATGGTAGTACTGGATTTTGGGGGGGGTCTCAGCATGATACTGCTGGTTTTCGGGAGTTTCAGTGAGCTAGTTGTGGCCTCTAGGGGTCTCAGTGTGGTAGTGCTGGGTTTTCAGGGATCTCAGCGACATAGTACTTGGGTTGGTGGAGGGGTCTCTGCATGGTACTGCTGGGTTTCAGGTGTCTCAGGGCTGTAGTGCTGGGTTTTACGGGGGAGGTCTCAGTAACTTAGTTCTCGGTTTTGAGGGTCTGAAGGCTGTAGTGCTAGGTTTTGGAGGTCTCAGACCAGTAGTGCTGGGTTTTGCGGGGGGGTCTCAGCGACTTAGTGCTTTGTTTAGGGAGTCTGAGGACTGTAGTGCCTGGTTTTGTGGGGTCTCAGTGACATAGTGCTGGGCTTTTTGGGGTCTCGGTGTGGTAGTGCTGGATTTAGGGAGGTGTCAGCAAGGTAGTGCAGAGTTTGGGCGGGGGGGAGGGTTTCGGCATCTTAGTTCATAGAATCATAGAATATCAGGGTTGGAAGGGACCTCAGGAGGTCATTTAGTCCAACCCCCTGCCCAAAGCAGGCCCAATCCCCAGACAGATTTTTGCCCCAGATCCCTAAATGGCCCCCTCACGGATTGAACTCACAACCCTGAGTTTAGCAGGCCAATGCTCAAACCACTGAGCTATCCCTCCCCCCAGTTCTGGGGTTTGGGGGTCTGAAGGCTGTAGTGCTGGGTTTTGTGGTGTCTCAGCGACTTAGTAATTTGTTTAGGGGGCCTGAGGGCTGTAGTGCTGGGCTTTGGTGGTCTCAGGATGGTAGTGCTGGGTTTTGGGGAGTCTCGGGGACATAGTGCTGGGTTTTGGAGGGTCTCAGAGACATAGTGCTCAGTTTTGTGCGGTCTCAACAACATGGTGCTGGGTTTTGTGGGGTCTCAGCATGGTAGTGCTGGATTTTGGGTGATCTCAGTGAGCTAGTCGTGGGTTTGGGGGGTCTCAGTGTGGTAGTGCTGGTGTTAGGGGGTCTAAGCAAGGTAGTGCTGGGTTTTGGGGGACTCAGGACTATAATTCTGGGTTGGGGGGTCTCAGCAGAGTAGTGCTGGGTTTTGTGGGGTCTCAGCAATCTAGTGCTGGGTTTTGTGGGGTCTCAGCGTGATAGTACTGGACATTGGGGATCTCAGTGTGGTAGTGCGGGGTTTTGGGGGGTCTTAGCAAGGTAGTGCTAGGTTTTGGTGGGATCTCAGCGACATAGTGCTGGGTTTGGAGGGTCTGAGGGCTTTAATGCTGGATTATGGCGGTCTCAGGGCTTTAGTGCTGGGTTTGGGGGGGTCTGAGCAAGGTGGTGGTGGACATTGAGGGGTCTCAGTGGGTTTTGGGTCTCGATGTGGTAGTGCTTGGCTATGGGGGTCTCAGGGCATTAGTGGTGGGCTTTGTCAGGTCTTGGCATGGTAATGCTGGGTTTTGGGGGGTCTCAGCAAGCTAATGGTGTGTTTTGGGAGTCTTAGTGACGTACTGTTGGGTTAGGGGCGTCTAAGCGAGGTAGTGCAGTATCTCAGTGCGGTAGTGTTGGGTTTTGGAGGTCTCAGGGCTGTAGTGCTGGGCTTTGGGATCTCAGGGCTGTAGTGCTGGGTTTTGGGGGTCTCAGTGCAGGACTGCTCGGTTTTCTGGTTTTGGGGGTTCAGCGCAGTAGTGCTGGGCTTTGGAAGTCTCAGCATGGTAGTGCTGGGTTTGAGGGGTCTCAGCATGATACTGGTGAGTTTGGGGGGTCTCAGCACAGTAGTGTTGTGTGTTGGGGCATCTCAGGGAGTTAATGCTGGCTTTGGGCTGATCTTAGCATGGTAGTGCTGGGTTTTGGGAGTCTCAAGGCTGGGTCTTGAGGGACCTCAGCACAGTAGTATTGAGTTTCTGGGGTCTCAGCATGGTAGTGCTGGGTTTTCCGGGCTCTTAGGGCTGTAGTACTGCCAGATTCACGGCAGGGAATAGTCCTTTTTTTCTCTTTATAAAGTGTATTTGATGTGATTCCTTTCCCCAGTGTCAGAAACAGAAGCTGAGAACAAGCCAAAGCCTTTGGGTTACTCCGTGTTGCCCCTAACCAACCGTGTGTATCGGAGTCTTGTGGCAGAGAGCAACCGGAGTGGGGTTCGTGTGGATGATGTTCCAATTCAGGTAACTGCTCTGGGTCCTGCTGAGGACTGATCGAACACTGATCCCTTGTGTCCTGCTGGAAGAGTTCCTTGTATAAGAATGAGTCATGTACCACCCACCTTGCTGTCTGATCCCATCCTGGTTTGGCCTGGGTAGCTGAAAGAACTTAGAATGAACAGAGCCAGCCAGGAGGAGATCTCATGCAAGAGTGAGGCATGGGGTAGAGGTGCTTTGCATGGTGGGAAGAGGTGTTTGCCAGACGAAGAGAAGAGGAAGGGCGGGGGGGGGGGCTTTCTCATGGTGTGTTAATGGGGGGATAATATGATAAGCAGTACAATGAGGGCCAGGGGGAGTTCACTCAGACAGAGGCAACCAGCAGAAGTCCTGGGTTCTCATCCAGGGAACAGCTCTTGTGGAGCAGGAGAAAGAGGAGGAATTGCTCTATGTGGAGTGCAGTGGGAGAACATCTGAGGTGACTCTGATGTCCCTGCAGATGGACATTGAGGCTGCATAGGGCCTGTGCAGCTGGCATTTGTTCTCATCACAATGCATGGAGTCTCACAGGATTGTCTCTAGGCTTCCAGAGAGGATGAAAGGTCATTGCTTCCTCCTCTACCCACAGGAGTGTTTCACTTGTCACTGCTGCCAGTTTGTCTGGCATCTGCTCGGCCTGATCTGGGAACAATACTGTAGTGAAGTACTGGGTGAGCATGGTGTCTGGGGACAAAGCCAGGTTCTTTCAGTTACGTTCATCCCCAGCAGGGACTGGCGAACCAGAGCCAGTCCCAACCAAGGCTCTCCGGATTGATCCAAACCAACTAAATTCCTGCTTGGTCAACATATTCCTGCAGTTATTTTTCATGTTTAAGGCTACCCTGGTAACTGCAGGGCAACTAATCTGTTACCTTCACTCAGGAACAGAGGTGGCTCCAGGCACCAGCGCACCAAGCGCGTACCTGGGGCGGCAAGCCGCGGGGGGCGGCCTGCCAGTCACCGTGAGGGCGGCAGTCAGGCTGCCTTCGGCGGCATGCCTGCGGGAGGTCCGCTGGTCCCGCAGTTTCGGCAGCAATTTGGCGGCGGGTACGCCGAAGGCACGGGACCGGCGGACCTCCTGCAGGCATGCCGCCAAAGGCTGCCTGACTGCCGTGCTTGGGGCGGCAAAATACATAGAGCCGCCCCTGCTCAGGAAGGCTGACTTCAGCCTGCATTGACCCTGGAGCATTTATGAGGGTGTTAACCCACCAACATGTGGTACCTGCTGCGTGCTCACGGGCCCTGGCCAGCTAAGAGAAGCTATCATACTTGTCTCCTGTAACTTAACCCCATGTTAAATAATTTCTAGACCAAGTTCTAAAAGGTGCTGAGCACCCACAATTCCCACTCATTTTGTGGGAGCTATGGCTGCTCAGCCCCTCTCTGGATTTGGACCCTACATGGGGAGTGTATAGCTGCTGGCACAGGGTTCTCTCTGGGTGTGGGTAGTCCCTGGGAGCAGGCAATGATGCACAGACCTCACCAGTCATCTTTAGAAACAGGACCATAGAGCTGAATGCTGGGGGGTTGACTTCTGATTTGTCATTCATTCCAGCTTATTAACTGCTTCACTGCTGGCTCTTCACTCCTGCATGCCTGTAGCCATATCCTGCCGATGGCCTGTTGGAATCCCTTTGGAGTGTCATGGCAGCCCTGGCACACCTGGTAGCCCCAATCTCCTGGCATGTTAAGCTGCAGCAGGGAAGCAAGCAAATTCCTTGCTGGCTGCTGTCCATAACAGACTGGCACCAGCCAGTCAAAGCTATTACAGGCTATGGGTTGCCATCTGACACTCTGATGTTCTCAGGAGCTGATGTTCTCATGTGGATTTTATTGACCTTGTCCTTCCTTATGTTGTTTCCCCAGGGCACTAATCTGAGAACCACATCTGGTGCTGTTCCAACCGTTCAACTCTGCATGCAGCTGATCGGCTCAGAGGTGAGGCAAGTGGGAAGGAACAGGTTAACTTTAGAGACAAGGGGCCACCTCAGTTAATGGGGCTATGTGGGTGAGATTTAGTCCATGGACGTGAAAGGGGAATTCCCCTTTCCCATCATGGGGAAAGGAAAATGGGATATTTTTACTTTAGATAGGACGCAGATCTGTACCTGCATCCAAACCCCCCTGAAAAAAAGGGAATTTTGGGCCTGGATCCAAAGGCGAATCACTGGGGTTTGCTATTCCGGCTAGGCAGCACCCGAGTGTTGGCATGCCCTACAGTTCACTCCAATGCCCTCCAAGGTTCCCACACAGATCCTCTGCCAGCTGAATGCTCATCCATCCCCTGCCCCAGTACCACTCTGGAGGAGGCTGCCCCATCCCTTGGCAGGCGTGGGTGAGGAGGACAGGAGGTCAGTCATGCAGATTCCATGCCAGTGAAGCTGGCACTGAATGACATGAATAGAAACAAACTGAAGGTGTCCAGGCTGCTGCCATCCTGAGAGCAGGTTACATCCAGAGGCCACTGTGAGACTTTTGGGGTTCCCCAAGGTGTCTGGGGTGAGTCACTACCACCTGCTTACAGGGTGAGAGAGCTGATGTTCATCAGAACATTCTAGGGGAAAAAATGGTCCCAACTCTGCCAGCTGCTGGCAGCACAAGCACTCCACTCTGGGCTCCATGATCCCTGCATGCTCCACCTTTGGACACTCAAGTGCCCAGTCCCTTCTCTTCTGGATACCCACAATATACATCAATCTGCTGCTCCCGGGCCAGCAGTGCACCCCTTTTCACCAGCCTCCCCTCACTCAACACACTTTAGCGCAAAGCACTTGGTCATGTGTAGAGTAGAAACCAAATATAAGTTAATTTAACAGAGCTTAAGAAAAAGATCCAAAATAGATAGAAGTACAAGGATTGGAATCACCAGTTTACAGAGAAAAGAAAAACATAAAATGCAGTCTCGAGTCTATTCTAACTAACAAGTTCTTTTTCAGTCTAATAAGGAATTTCTCCCGCAATGGCATGGGCAGCAAGTATTGCAGGCCAGGGGAGGCTAAGCCTCCCTAAACAGCCCTGCCCTGCCCATGCTCTTTCCCAAGATCTTCCTGCTTCGCACTGTTCCCTCGTGGCCCCAGCCCAGGCTGCTCCTCTTCCCCAAAATGGGAAGGGGCTGCGGCTAAGGAGGTGCTCCAGGGCTGGTGGCACTGGGGACGCCTGCCCAGCACTCCCAGACTGAGGGCACTCAGGCCACCCACCCGGCGCTCCAGGGCTGGGGGTGCTGGGGCCAGCCGGGGTGGCCTAGGGCTAGAGATTCTAGGGTGGAGCGGCCCAGCCAGGGTGGCTTGGGACTGGGGAGCCGGCAGCTGTGGGGGAGGGGCTGGGGTTAGCCTCCCCGAACGGACAGTTCACATGCCGCCCATGCCCGATGGTCAGTCCTTACAGTACTAGTCCAGCCCAGAGAGCTGGAATCTACCTTTCATGAAACACTCCCACTGGCAGAATGTCACCTCTGTAATGGATAACATCTTGTGCACTCTCTTCTTCTCTTAGTCTCTGACGTTTTGTGTCTTTCCATAATCAGGATGTTCCATAATCATGGTGTTCAGCCTAGAGGGTCCCATCGTCAGAGGCTTTTCTTTGGATTCCTTTGTTTTTGTCAATGCTCATGTGGTCCAAGCAGGAAATACAGGGCTGGGCTAGGTCAAAAGATGTTGATTATTTTCACCCTTAATTGATTTAGCTCTGAGACCCATCCACCTCAGGTGATCTGCTTCATCTCCAACAGTTTTGGAACATCATATTCTGCATTTTGCAGAGCTCTGAAAACATTTCCCATATAAATGTCTCACAATAACCAAGATGATCAGCCAGTTCTTATGTTTCCTTGCCAAAATCTAGGGCATCCCACCTGTACCCTGTAGTAGGGAGAGAGCCTGAAACATAAGCCCTTGTATCAGAAGCCCGGTATAAGGCAGGACCTGTTCACAGAATCTGGCAAAGAACAGGGCTGATATTGCAGAAATACACATTCCTAAGAAGTACAAAGCACAAAGTGTCAAGTATCAGGGGGTAGCCGTGTTAGTCTGTATCTACAAAAACAACAAGGAGTCTGGTGGCACCTTAAAGACTAACAGATTTATTTGGGCATAAGCTTTCATGGGTAAAAACCTCACTTCTTCAGATGCATAGAGTGAAAGTTACAGATGCAGGCATTATATACTGACACATGGAGAGCAGGGAGTTACTCCGCAAGTGGAGAACCAGTGTTGACAGGGCCAATTCAATCAGGGTGGATGTAGTCCACTCCCAATAATAGATGAGGAGGTGTCAATTCCAGGAGAGGAAAAGCTGCTTCTGTAATGAGCCAGCCACTCCCAGTCCCTATTCAAGCCCAGATTAATGGTGTTAAATTTGCAAATGAATTTTAGTTCTGCTGTTTCTCTTTGAAGTCTGTTTCTGAAGTTTTTTTGTTCAATGATAGTGACTTTTAAATCTGTAATAGAATGACCAGGGAGACTGAAGTGTTCACTTACTGGCTTATGTATGTTACCATTCCTGATGTACGATTTGTTTCCATTTATTCTTTTGCGGAGGGACTGTCCAGTTTGGCCAGTTTGGCCAATGTACATGCACAGAGTACTCATGCAAACACATCCCAATATCAAGTGGTACCAGAACATTCCAATATCAAGGATGATACAAAAACATTCCCCAAGGATAACAGGAACTAACCCCTCCTAAAAGACAAAGTCAGGATGATAGTACATAATAAAGATGTTTTAATCAAATCAACATGTACAAGGTGATGGGTGATAACTAACCACATCAGGGAGCAGTAATTAAGTATGTCAGAGGCAGTATGTAACATGTTTGTATCAGGGTATAAAGACGTATCTCGGAGGGAGTATTTTTGTCCAGCCAAGGGGGGAATGGAAAGTCCTGCCATTCACTGAACTGTGTCTATTGTCATGGACATACATGTCTTAGTATCCTCGTAGAGTCTGCCAGGTGCTATATACTGTGCTCTGTCGACAATAAACCTGGCCTGGTGCCTTTGAACCTTAACAAATCTTGTGGTCATTGGGTGGTTCGCTCGAGGTCTGCTGTGCCGGCTGTCTGCACACAGAGAACACACACACGCAGCCAGACATCTAACCACACACTCTACCGAGGGCTCAAGGCTTGACCTGGTCAATTTAGGCACTCCCACCCTTTCCTTTCTGAGGGCTTGAGGATAAGGCACCTACCCTTTCCCATGGGGCTCAGAGCTCTACAGGTCTGCAGGATCTTTTCCCAGTGAAAGAGCTTTACATAGCTGTTCTCTAAACATCTATTCTGGCATATGTATTCTGTGCAACATGCACAGAATACATATGCCAAGCAAATATATTATGCTCACTACTCCCAATACACAGACAAACTTCACCCGATGGCCAGTCAAAATCCACTTGTCTGGGGGTTCCCGCCAATGCTTCTGCACATCACGGTTGTGCAGAGTGTTCAGAGTTCTAGCAACTTGATATTGAACTGAAGTCCAGAGATAGCTCCCATTATATAGGTAAAACTAACTACTTCCATTAACTCTATTAAACCCATCACATTATTCAATACCCCTAGGTAACAAAATTTAACCAATCATGCACTGGCACCTATGTTTGCTCCTCCCTGCTCAAGTCTTTTTTATATTTTCTCTCTCATGCTCAAATTGTAACTTATTTATGACTTTCTTTGTTAGTTGCAGATGACCATCATAAATTCGCTGGTCAGAGCTTATTTTATCTATTTTACCATTTATTGGGTCTTTCTGTATCCTCCCAGTGCCTGGATATCTCTACTTTACAACCTTTGGTATTATAACTCTTGTTAGGGGCATTCCTGTGGTGTGGAGCAATTTTATTTAATTTCAGTGGTGAAATCCCTGAGTCCCACCCAAGGCTAGTCGAGGCTAGTTTAGTATGGGGGTGAGTTAAGTCCCGGGCCTACACTTAGCTTTCAGCAGAGAACATCCCCACCCCTTTGGTGAAGCTGGTCAAACATAGGTATAATAGGATTCCCTGTGCGTGTCTGGGCATGCCTGTGTCACACACACTTGGGGACTACAGATGCAGGGTTATATAGACTTATAAAGTGTGTGCCCTTCTCCACTCCCCTCCTGTCTCCCAGAACTCGTAAAGGAGCCATGCTAGTAGAACACAGGCAGGGAGATCCGACAGGCCTGGCTTAAGGAAGAGGCTGAAGCAGAGGCTCAGTCCATTGTGCTCTACAACAAAAGGGGCCAAAGGGGAGGATCTGGGAAGAGAGAATTTAAAGTAAATCCCAGGCATGACCTTTGAACGTGGCTTCTGTGATGGGAAATAACATGGGCCATACCAGGGCAGAGGGGATTTGCAGTGCCCCATGGGGGGCCCACTATAGGGTGCAGCCTCTTTCCCCTGCCCCCATGTGGCTGGCTAGTAGGGTTGCCACCCATCTGGGTTTTACCAAGACAGTCCGTTTTTTGGCATCTGTGTCTGGGTGCCATTTGCCAGGTGCCCAATTTTCAACTGGAAAGTCCAGTCAAAAAGGTGACCTGGCAGTAGGGTTGCCAACTCTCCCAGTTTCACCGGGAGTCTCCCGGAATCTGGCTCTATGTCCCAGAGGCTACTGAAACCAAACCAGGAGATTTTAGGCTGCTAGAAGTCCGGCAGCGCAGCGGGGCTAAGGCAGGCTCCCTGCCTGCCCTGGCCCTGCGCCACTCCCAGAAGTGACCAGCACGTCCCTGCGGTCCCTGGGGGTGCGGGGGCAAGAGTCTCCACATACTGCCTACGCCCCAAGCGCTGACTCCGCAGCTCCCATTGGCCAGGAACTGCGGCCAATGGGAGCTGCGGGAGTGGTGCCTGCAGGCAGGGGCAACACACGGTGCCCCCTGCCCCCCAGGGCTACAGGGACGTGCTGGCTGCTTCCGGGAGCAGTGTGTGGAGGGAGCAGCATGTGGAGCCCCCTGGCCCCATTTACCTTGGGCGGCTCCTGGTCAGCGTCGCAGTGGGGCTAAGACAGGTTCCAACCCTGCAGCTCCCATTGGCCTCAGTTCCCAGCCAATGGGAGCTGTGGAGTGGGGGCAAGGGCAGCGCACAGATACCTTTACCCCCACCACCACCACCCGAGGGGCTGCAGGGTTGTCCCGGACACTTCTGGGAGCAGAATGGAGCCTGGGCAGGCAGGGACCCTGCCTTAGCCCCGCTGCGCCATTGACCAGGAGCCGCCCGAGGTAAACGCCACCCGGCCGGAGCCTGCTCCCCTCACCCCCTCCCACACCCCAACCCCCTGAGCTCCCTCCTGCACCCAAACTCCCTCTCAGAGCCCACACCCCACATTCCCTTCTGCACCCCAACCTCCTTTCTCAGCACTGAGCCCCCTCCAGCACCCTAACTCCCTCCCAGAGCTTGCACCTTGCACCCTCTCCTGCACCGCAACCCCTTGCCTCAGCCCCAGCCCAGAGCCCGCATCCCCTCCTGCATTCCCTACCCCACCCCAATCCCCTGCCCCAGCCCAGTGAAAGTGAGTGAGGGTGGGGGAGAGCGAGCAGAGGGAGGGGGGATGGAGTGAGCGGGCAGGGCCTCGGAGAAGGGGTGGGGCGGGGCCTCAGGGAAGGGGGCAAGGCAAGGGTGTTTGGGTTTGTGTGATTAGACAGTTGGCAACCCTACCTGGCAGTGTCTAGCCAAATGTACTAACTGGACACCAAAAGTCCAGTTACCATGGGAGGGGGGGCACTGGGTCCTTAATCCCTGCCAACCCCTGTTCAGCTGGGGCCATCTCTTACCTGCAGGCAGGTTTGTTGTTAGGCTGCAGCAGCTCCCAGTCTCATCCCAGCCCCAGAGCAGAGGGAGCCCTGTTGGGGGGCGGGGAGGGAGGTAAAGACGATCCAGCAAGCAATAGGAGGGGGGAAAAGAGTAAGCAATTTGGGCTGGGCCTGAGGGAAGAGATGGAGAAGGGCGCGGGGCCTCTAGAGAAGAGGTGGGGCAGGTGTGGGGCCTTAGGGAAGAGGCGGAGCAGGGGGCAGGGCCTCACGGGTCTGGTTACCAGCAATTAGAAAGGTGGCAGCTCTACTGGCTAGCTCTGCTATCTATACATAGAGGCAGAGCTCTGGCCCCACTCTCTTTGGGGCCCTGTATGCCCTGGAGAGAATGAGGAACTGATTATCCCATATGCTTCCCAGAAGTCAGGGGCTACAATTCTGCCTGACCCTTATGGGCCAGATTTGTAAGCACTCACACCCCCAGTAAGGGCCAGAATTTCAAAGGTCCCAGCACCCAATATGCACACAGCATGCTGAGCTAAGCTGAAAATCTGCCCACTTATTCTGGTGCCTAAATGGGAGCTGAGTGTCTGTGAAATTGTGGCCCAAGTGGGCCACCCCACTGCACCCAAGAGACTTTCTTCTTTTACCCCCAAGGCTTTATGTAGAATGGCTGGCATCTTCCTAATTCTTTGGAGTTTTTCGGCCGGTGATAACACGGACAGCTGACATCTCAAGGTTGCATCTGTAAAAGCAAAATGCAACACTTAACAGAGGCAGCATTGTTCACACCAGACAGAGCAATGATTCCCCCATACTTAAGGGCAAGCACAATCTACACAGTAGAATAATTTGCCTGTCCCAAAGCGAGCACACATAACCCACGGGAGCCCCAAAATGGTGAATAAGCACAGGGTCTGATTGTTTCACGGCCATACTGTCCTCTGGGTTTCTGTGCCTTGGGGAGAGCCAACAGGATTGCACAGACAATCCAGGAAATTTTTGGAAAGTGTAGGGGACAATTTCCTGGTGCAAGTGTTGGAGGAACCAACTAGGGGCAGAGCTTTTCTTGACCTGCTACTCACAAACAGGGAAGAATTAGTAGGGGAAGCAAAAGTGGATGGGAACCTGGGAGGCAGTGACCATGAGATGGTCGAGTTCAGGATCCTGACACAAGGAAGAAAGGAGAGCAGCAGAATACGGACCCTGGACTTCAGAAAAGCAGACTTTGACTCCCTCAGGGAACAGATGGGCAGGATCCCCTGGGAGAATAACATGAAGGGCAAAGGGGTCCAGGAGAGCTGGCTGTATTTTAAAGAATCCTTATTGAGGTTGTAGGAACAAACCATCCCGATGTGTAGAAAGAATAGTAAATATGGCAGGCGACCAGCTTGGCTAAACAGTGAAATCCTTGCTGATCTTAAACGCAAAAAAGAAGCTTACAAGAAGTGGAAGATTGGACAAATGACCAGGGAGGAGTATAAAAATATTGCTCAGGCATGCAGGAGTGAAATCAGGAAGGCCAAATCACACTTGGAGTTGCAGTTAGCACGAGATGTTAAGAGTAACAAGAAGGGTTTCTTCAGGTATGTTAGCAAGAAGAAGAAAATCAAGGAAAGTGTGGGCCCCTTACTGAATGAGGGAGGCAACCTAGTGACCGAGGATGTGGAAAAAGCTAATGTACTCAATGATTTTTTTGCCTCTGTCTTCACGCACAAGGTCAGCTCCCAGATTGCTGCACTGGGCAGTACAGCATGGGGAGAAGGTGACCAGCCCTCTGTGGAGAAAGACGTGGTTCGGGACTATTTAGAAAAACTGGTTGTGCACAAGGCCATGGGTCCGGATGCGCTGCATCCGAGGGTGCTAAAGGAGTTGGCAGGTGAGATTGCAGAGCCATTAGCCATTATTTTTGAAAACTCATGGCGATCGGGGGAGGTCCCAGATGACTGGAAAAAGGCTAATGTAGTGCCCATCTTTAAAAAAGGGAAGAAGGAGGATCCGGGGAACTACAGGCCAGTCAGCCTCACCTCAGTCCCTGGAAAAATCATGGAGCAGGTCCTCAAGGAATCAATTATGAAACATTTAGAGGAGAGGAAAGTGATCAGGAACAGTCAGCATGGATTCACGAAGGGGAAGTCGTGCCTGACTAACCTAATTGCCTTCTCTGATGAGATAACTGGCTCTGTGGATGAGGGGAAAGCAGTGGATGTGTTATTCCTTGACTTTAGCAAAGCTTTTGATATGGTCTCCCACAGTATTCTTGCCGCCAAGTTAAAGAAGTATGGGCTGGATGAATGGACTGTAAGGTGGATAGAAAGCTGGCTAGATCGTCGGGCTCAACGGGTAGTGATCAATGGCTCCATGTCTAGTTGGCAGCCGGTTTCAAGCGGAGTGCCCCAAGGGTCGGTCCTGGGGCCGGTTTTGTTTAATATCTTTATTAATGATCTGGAGGATGGTGTGGACTGCACTCTCAGCAAGTTTGCAGATGACACTAAACTAGGAGGTGTGGTAGATACACTAGAGGGTAGGGATCGGATAAAGAGGGACCTAGACAAATTAGAGAATTGGGCCAAAAAAAACCTGATGAGGTTCAACAAGGACAAGTGCAGAGTCCTGCACTTAGGACAGAAGAATCCCATGCACTGCTACAGACTAGGGACCGAATGGCTAGGTAGCAGTTTTGCAGAAAAGGACCTAGGGGTCACAGTGGACGAGAAGCTGGATATGAGTCAACAGTGTGCTCTTGTTGCCAAGAAGGCTAACGGCATTTTGGGCTGTATAAGTAGGGGCATTGCCAGGAGATCGAGGAACATGATCATTCCCCTTTATTTGACATTGGTGAGGCCTCATCTGGAATACTGTGTCCAGTTTTGGGCCCCACACTACAAGAAAGATGTGGAAAAATTGGAAAGAGTCCAGCGGAGGGCAACAAAAATGATTAGGGGTCTGGAGCACATGACTTATGAGGAGAGGCTGAGGGAACTGGGATTGTTTAGTCTCCAGAAGAGAAGAATGAGGGGGGATTTGATAGCAGCCTTCAACTACCTGAAGGGGGGTTCCAAAGAGGATGGAGCTCGGCTGTTCTCAGTGGTGGCAGATGAGAGAACAAGGAGCAATGGTCTCAAGTTGCAGTGGGGGAGGTCCAGGTTGGATATCAGGAAAAACTATTTCACTAGGAGGGTGGTGAAACACTGGAATGCGTTACCTAGGGAGGTGGTGCAGTCTCCTTCCTTTGTAGGTTTTTAAGGCCCGGCTTGACAAAGTCCTGGCTGGGATGATTTAGCTGGGAATTGGTCCTGCTTTGAGCAGGGGGTTGGACTAGATGACCTCTTGAGGTCCCTTCCAACTCTGATATTCTATGATTCTATGATTCTATGAACAGCTACAGCAGGCCCCTATACTGAACACTGTCCCCACATTTTGCACAGGAGTTCGTCCTGGAAGATATCTCGCTGCTGAGGGCGACCTGGGAAGCAAGGGAGGGTCTTCTACTGCAATGCGGCTTCCGCCCTGGCCCATATGCAGCTTGCCTGTGTGCAGCAATGGTCCCCCCGCCCCTCACGGCACAGTGGTGCGGATATGTTAGCCTGACTGGGACAAGGACTACAGTGGCTCTCCCAAGAAACCTGCGCAAGCGCATTGCCCAACTCCTGGATGAGACCTTTGAAGAGATCACTGAGGCCAATTACCACGGTGTGAGAGAGCACATCAATGCCCTATTCCGCATCTAGGCATGTATACAGCCCTAACCCTCCTTGCCCCAAGAGCCTGCACTGAATAACTTTCTTCCCAAAATAAAAGCCACTTACTGGGAACCTCCTCTGGTGTTCGTCCTTCCCCAAGCACCAGCCACCACGACTGGCTACCTTCCTCCTGGCTGCATGCATCTAGGGATTCTGGGGTGTCTTCCTCCTCCTCCTCAGTACCCTCGCTCCCACTTTCCTCCTCCTCCTCCTCCTGCCTTGTTGAACTGGGCTCTGAAGTGTCCATGGTGGTCCTCGGAGCAGAGGTGGGGTCACCCCCAAGTATCGCGTCCAGCTCTTTGTAGAAACAGCAGGTTGCGGGGGGCAGCACCAGAGTGGTGGTTTGCCTCGCAAGCTTTGTGGTAGGCATTCCACAGCTCCTTCACTTTAACCCTGCACTGCAGTCATGGCCCCTTTCCATCATGTTCCTTGATATCTGCCCGAAGGTATCGTAATTCCTATGGAAACAACAAGGAGTCTGGTGGCACCTTAAAGACTAACAGATATATTTGGGCATAAGCTTTCGTGAGTAAAAACCTCACTTCTTCGGATGCATAGCATCTTCCTATGCATCCGAAGAAGTGAGGTTTTTACTCACGAAAGCTTATGCCCAAATATATCTGTTAGTCTTTAAGGTGCCACCAGACTCCTTGTTGTTTTTGTAGATACAGACTAACACGGCTACCCCCTGATACGTAATTCCTATGGCTAGAGCACAGCTGGGACTGGACAGCTTCCTCCCCCCAAACACTGATGAGGTCCAGCACCTCGCCATTGCTCCATACTGGGGATCGCCTGGCGCGTGGAAACTTGGTCACCTGGAAAGATTGGTTGAGAACACTCCACGCCTGGCTGCGCAAACAGGAAGGTGATTTTCAAATTCCCAGAGAATTTGAA